>NW_019384338.1:538983-543949 GCF_000671375.1 Centruroides sculpturatus | reverse complement strand
TCCTTAAAATTACCAATACCGAATAAAATAAATTCGAATAATTAAAATTAATGAAAAATTTTGATATAGAACAAATTTATAATTTCGTAGTTTTGAAACTCTCGGATTTTCACAGTTTTCCTTCAATTATCAGCATCCCGTTGACTATTTTTTGACTTATGTTATTGGCCTTTATTCCTGGGGGAAGGCGATATTCGAATTTTACATCATTCGACACGGTTTTTGCTGTAATCTATAAAAAAAAAAATGTACTGATTTATGTATGATTTCATAATTTGACTATATTTACACGCTCACTTACCACCAACCATCCTCCATCAGTACTAACATTAACATTTTCTTTGGGGAATTCGCTGATATCCATAAGAACAGAAAAGCTCTTAACTCTAAAATTAGCTTCTATCGAAGATGACATTTTTTTCGTTCGACTTAAGTAATCTTCTTTTTTGAACAATTAAGTTTTTTTATATTTATTCTCAAGAATTAAAATTCAATTACTTGCAACCGAACAATATAATGTTGCAATTTGTTTTTTTTATTACAAAAGAACAAAACGTAACAATTAAAATCACTAACAAGGGGAACACGGGAGGTTGTCATCACCGATTTCGACGAAATTTTGTAAACGTATAGTATTTATTCTTTAACTCTGCCAAAGCCGCAGGACCCACTCACTATTCAGGCATTCTCGAGAAAATCACGATTATTAATTCCCATGCAAAAGGTATTCGTTTATGGCGTAGCGTGATTATTTAAAACATTGCAAGAAGAGTGTTAATATGTGGGTTTAAGTTCTGTATGAGAATTCTTTTTTACATTTATAATTCGGATTAATTTGCAGTCTTGCTTCAGACCTGTAAATTAATCCGAAAATAAGGATCGCAAGACTCAAAATACATGCATAAATTGTAATTAACTGATATGTCGAGAACATTCATTTTATATGCAAAATAGAATGCAACGAATTACACAACAAATAATCTCGCCAAGATGAACTAAAAATGTATTTTCCTATTTAATATTCTTAAATTACTAATTTGCTACTATTTCAAAAAACTTATCAAACTACAATTAAGTACTGTAATTTGAAAGTTGACTAATAGATTTCTATAACCAATATGTAAACATTGATTTGTAAACCAATATATATACATTGAAGCAAAAATAATATAGTATATATTTGTAAATAGATATGTAGCAAGTCAAATTTTTGTAGCCCAAAAAGTAGTCAATGCATCAAATGTTTTTTTACGCCAAACTAAAAAAAGGGTAATCAAATTTGGCCTAAAATAGCCGAAATAAAATTAAGAAAACCTGAATTTTTTTTGTAGAAAATAATTGGCAAAATTGGCTTCTGTAATTTTAGTAATATTTCACTGTTATTATCTATCAGGAAATATTTATATCGCCGTTCAATTCACAAAGTAGTTCAAAATATTCACAGAATATCATAGAATTAAGTCTAATGCAAAATGTTCGGTTTTCTGCGTAGTTTCTTCTACAAACTTGTATTTTCTAATTTATTTTTGTCAAGTAGTATTATAAAATCTTGGAATAATAACATAAGAAAATGCCACCTTTAGAATATCCAGCTATATCTTATTAAAAGTAAAGCCTATCAGTAGCGTGCAGTCCAAGGAAGCTGTGGAAGCGCCGCTTCTCTTGTATTTTCTAAAATATTGTGCGATTATTTTCATAAACAAGTTCTTATATCTTTGTTTCATGTCAATGTATCTATTTTAGAATTAAAATAAATAAACTGTTTATTATTTGTTTAATTTACAGCTTATCACTTTAGATTACCCTGTATAGGCTAACTCCCTGGGTGACCTTAGTCCTGTATAGAATCTGGATTTCATACAAGACTTAGAATTTTTCGGAAGGTGGTCTGTTCGGATATGTTGGACCCCATCACTCACTACCCGGCCGTTTCATTGTGGGCCTAGCCAAACACATAATGGGCCTGCTAAAAGAGGCCCTCTTAGTGCTTACAGTGCGGAAAGACTTTAAAAAATACCTGTACATTCCATAATCGAACTTGGATGAACACACTGACGTCGTGAGTGATACTTTAAGGTCAGCTTAATATTGAATTATAATAGTAATAAATTTTATTATATTTATTTTGTAAGATATTCAAGTTAGTTCAGCTGTTTACATTACTTTGTAAAATTTTTAAAAAATTCTTCGTTAAATTCCCATGTAACTAATATCTGGAGATTCCAAATAATTAAAAATAGTTCCATAACTGCGAAATTAATCCCGAGAGAAAAGCTCCACAACGCTACAAGTTAGAAAAAAAATGTATTGTCATTCTAACACAGGAATAACACCACATAAGGTACCGGTACATAGCTTAACACTGAATTATTTAAATAGTTTATATAATTACAGTAATTTGGAAAAAAAAAAAAAAAAATAATAATATTAATAAATCTCGAAACGTTTGACAAAAAATTTAAGAATTAAACAACCATTCCAACAATTGTTTCGACCAATATTATTAATTAATAATAATATTGTTTCTTTAATTATTAAAGAAATAATACTCATCGACAACATTGAAGATAGTTTTAGATATTCTAAGAGTTATGCATTTAATTCTGCTTTAAAACATTAATAATCCAGTGTAAGTTCTACAAACGTAGTTATATTTGATTAAGAAATTGGAATTCATCACTCAGTTCGAATTTTTAATAAAAAATAATTACAGTTTCTTCAGTTCAAGGCGAACAACTGCGATCTGTCCAGCCATATGAACGATTGACACAGAAGATATGGAGATAATCATTACGAAACAACATGCAGAAAACATGATGTAGACTTGAAAAACGAAGATATATAATATGAAAATTGGTATAGTTACAGGAATGGTGTTGTAAAGGTATTCATTTAGAATTTATTAACACTAGAGTCGTCGTTGCTATACTTCGAAAGAATATTCTTGTGCCCGGGAGCACACCTTCATTGGAAGCATCCGACGTGGGACCCGGGGACAAGTTCATGACACATTGGTACAGATACATGATTGATATTAAAAGTTCAATTTTTATAGTGTGAGTTAAGATGAATGAAACTCGACAAGTGATGTTAGTCACTTGTGGAGTTGCATTCTTTCCAACTCTTGGTGGAACCCTGAAACAGCCATCTCCACGTGGGTTATTCGTCTGGAAATGACGAAGGGCAGCAAGCGAAGGACTGCTTGTTTCCTTTAAATTGAATAATAAGGAATGAAGACATACCAATAAAAGCAAAAATTACAAAAGTAATTAAAGTTAGGAGAATTAAGTATTTAACATTGGTATAAATCGCTTTAAATTTTGTCAAAGTATTAATTCCTTTGTTCCAATCCTGATCGTGAATTTCAATTTACCCTATTTAGCTTTATGGCAACATATTCGTGTTATGGAGGCTTTTTTAAAAACTCTTTTCTCCCTGTGGGCACTAAGAGGGCCTCTTTTTAGTAAGCCCATTATGGGTTCGGCCAGGCCCACCGGGTGGTGAGGGACGAGGCCCGACTTATCCGGACGGACCACCTCCGAAAAATTCCTAGGGATTTCTCGATCCGTCCGGATTCGATCTCGGGTCCCCCAGAGCGGTAGGCTGCTACCTTAACCGCGGCTGTCGCTTTTAGACCTCTGTGATCTTATACCATTACAGTAGTACTAATTGGACTGAAATTTTAAAAAATTGTAGACCTATAAATTCCCACTGTTTTCCGTCTGTCTTTCCTTAGTTTCAAGGAGTTAGATAAATGAAAGACGAGACCAGATATGGAAACCTTAACGATTAACTACATACGAACTTCCGATGCAAACCGGAAGTCATGTTATTTCGATTCAAAAATCCACCTCGAAAAATGTTAAAGATAACCGGCACGACTATTGTTAAAGGAAAAGTATGATGTACAGGGGCAAAGACTACTAATTTCAGGTGGAAAGCATATATTTTAAATTAAATTAAAATTATTAAAAATTGCAGCCAGGCATTGTGACATGTTACAATAATTGTTTTATCAAGGAAATTTATTCACTGTAGAGTATGCTTCCTCTTGAACTCTCCTTCCATTAATAAGGAGTGTTTTCTTTCTACTCACATAACTGCCTAAGATGCCTAAGATGTGATGTTCTTGTTCTCTCATGACCTGCTAGATCACTAACTTGTCTCCGTTTGAGTATATTTGGAACATGATTAGGAGCTGATGTCAGTTTTCTTCCAATTCTACACTTACAAGTGCCCCAGTTGCAGTTTGACTGACAAAGCTCAGAATAACATCTTCGGAATCAAGTACAATTTTATGAAATAATGCATAAGAGAATAAAAACCTGCATTCAATCACATGGAGACTACAATCAATTCTAATTAAATATTGCACAATATCTTTCCTACATAAATTTGCACATCACAGTGAAACGTTATTATTTGCATAAGTATTCTATGTAAATTCCTAAAACTCCAATACAAATGGTTCATTTTTTAAAAGTATCATTTATAATAAACACCCACTTTCAATTTTCATTATCATAATGTATTTCAATGAGAATATTTTACATTAATTAATTTAGTTTTCACAATCAATGTATTCATGGAGATGTTTTCATTCATATTATTAGAATCACAAAAATTATTCTTAAGTACAGAATGACATCTCTCCAGCCGTCAGTTAAAAATGAAGTGAATTGGTTCATTTTCCTTTGCAATTTTGTTTTCCTATATTTAACTTATTGAATGACTTCTCCCAAATTTATATTATTATTATTATTATCTATATATAGTCGACCCCCCTATAAGATCATTGATTTTTCCGTTTTATCTGAATTACATGTTGTACGAGTCACTTAGATTTTACAAATATGTGAGCCGTTCACAGCCCGGCACACGTATTTGTAAAATCTAAGTGACTCGTACAACATGTAATTCAGATAAAACGGAAAAATCAATGATCTTATAGGGGGATCGACTGTAA
>NW_019384338.1:484298-536785 GCF_000671375.1 Centruroides sculpturatus | reverse complement strand
GTTCTAAAAAAAAAAAAAAAAAAGTACAACCCCTAATGTAGTGACTGCACACTATAACTATTAACATTCTTTTTTAAAGTATCCTGTACATTATTCAAATTCCAAACTTAAAACACTATTAAATATTTATTACTGTATGTGAATTAAAATGTGAAAGTTAACAAACCAGAAAATTTCTCAAAACTGTCAGCATACAAATTTATTCATTAATGATTGTGCAAATGAACAGTATAAATTAAAAGTTGCTACAAAGATATATTTTCATGGCATCCATTCATGGCATTTTTTTTAATCAGTTGCACTGCATATTAATGGCTCAACTAGATTACTTCAAAAAATAGTCAATTTTTCTCTTTTTTTTCTGCTAGAGATGAATTTCAGTTCATGGATTCAAAAAGAAACAAATTTCATTTTACAAATTCGAGAGAACAAGTGATTTCTTTTAAATTTTCTATTGCACAACATAGAAAATGTAACAAATTTTTTCTTTTTAAGTATTTTGATAGATTTCAACAAGAATATAATTAGCATTATACATGATAGAAAATAAACCAATTGGGTAAATTTAAATAAAGATTAAAAAAGTTTCTTCTTTTTTTTTTTTAAATATACAAAATTTTAAATTTTCATTTTTTTTTTTACATTTAAGTACATTTTCTGCAAAATACCTTATAAATATAGTATAATAATACATGAATGACACAAAAGTTACTAAATGAAATTACATTTCAATTAAAATTCCTGAGAATTTTAATGATTCATGAATTCTACATATTGGCAAAAAATGATGATACACTAAAATGTCACATATCAAATTCTATAGTTATAAAGTTGTATTATACATAAAACACTTATTGCTGTTTATAACAGATGCTAAACTTAGATTTTTACTGCCATTGGCATCAACTAGAGCTGAAAACACTTGATTGGAAGGGCAAAGATACTGGCTGTATTGTGACATTTTGAACAATGAGATCAAAGGCAAATGCAAGTGCAGTTAACAAAATATTCCATCAACAGCCAATAATTTACAAAATAATTTCTAAACTATAAAAGAGATGGTAGTCATTCTATAAATTTGTTATACTGTAAATCTATTATTTCCACCTCTGATGATTTATTTTGCCAATATTTTGATAATTATTAATAAAATCACAACTTTTCTTTCAAATTTAAGCTGTGATTTTACTATTTATATATTAATATTAAAGGCAATTAAATTTGACACACTACCAATTTATTTCCAACAACTAACTAATTACAATATTTTTGAAAGGATAATTTTTAAAATGATGCCTTTAATAAAATATGTTAAAAGGAGAAAAATTGCAAGGTCACTTCATTGTCGTATAAAATATCAGTGAAACAGATGTAGGCAAATAATTACTGCATATTTTTCTTTTTATCATTAAAAAAAAAGAAAAAACACAAATTACAAAATCAATTGAGAGAATTCTTTCAAAGTTTAAACAGAAACAAATATTTAATAATCTTTAAACTTTTATGGAAGACAGTTTAGGAAAATTTATGACTTTTCTTTTTGATGTATTTAATATGGAGATTATCAAAACATTTTTTATACAAGAGAACAATGCACAGAACATGTCAATAATCAACAATTATTCTAAATTATGATAATGAATATGAAAAAAAGTACAAGAGTATAGTAATTTCTAATAATTCTGTAAAAAATCTATCAAAATTAATAAGCTTTCCATTTTAATTTCCCTAAGAATTATTCTTATAGAACTTAAAATTTTTCTTTTTTCTTTGTAAAACATTTTTTTGAACAATCATTTTACAAATAAGAATGAATTTGATTCCAGTTAAATTTCTCTTTAATCTGATAATTTAGATTTTAACAAATAAGGATTATAAAACAGATTAATTAGACTAAAAAGAGTACAAAAAGAATAACCAACTGTCTTTCCAAATCCAATTACTTTAAAACGTCTCTTTTTTGTATCTTTTTTCTATGAAAAAAGTAGGTATATTAGTAAAACATAATCAGTAAATAACTTAAAAAAATAATAAATAAAACTATATAAATAACAGTATTTAACAATCTTAAATGTAAAACGGACAAATCTGTTTGACTGTTACTAGGCAAAATGTGTTTTTTTTTTTTTTCCTTTTATAATCATAAATATACTAAAAGCTTTCACACAATTGAATTCTAATGTGAAATAAATATATATATTGTTTATTAAAAAATTTTCTAACAAATTAAAACTGAATTTGAGACTTTAAATGACTTAATGTGTGCTTAAACTTATAAGCAAATTAATTAAATCTATGTTAATTAAATACTTATAAGTAGCAATATGATCCATTATGCAGATCATTGATTGAAAATGCTTAGTTTAACAGATAAGTACAAAATTCTGCACAACACATTTAGATACAATAATTTTCAAACAAATGAAACAATTTCATTCTAGATCTTTTACACATAGTTCTATGATATTGTGCTATTTAAATATTTGATTATTGTTTTAGGGTGGGGAAACTAAAATCCTATTTCTTCAAACGGACACGAGCTCTCGACATAGTTTGAAATTAGTGTAAAATTAAAGAAAATCATATTTAATTTCTTTATTAAAATGTTTATGTAAATATATGTTGAGCATATACTCGTATGCTCAAGAAAACTCTCTCTTTAAAATATTTAAAGAAATTTGTACTTCAATCTTAAAAATGTATTTAAATGAATAAATGTTTTTTTTTTATTTTATTTTAAATATTGTAAAAATATATAAGTATTTGTATTTTATTTTTTTGAAAAATAAAATAATAAAACAATCTATAAAGGATAAATTTAAAAACTTACATAATTATGCACTTTTTCTTTAATGAAAAAAAATGTAGCAAAAGTATATCTAGTAAAGATTATATACATATTTATATTAATTAAAAAAGTAGATATACATTGATAGAAAGATTTGGAATCATCATTTTAATAAAATGCATTGAACATTCAATTTCAAATTTTTGACTTCATATGGAAACCGATAGCTAAATAATATACTTTTTATATGAAATTTTAGTGCACAACATGTTCCATTGGTCATGAGTATTTACTATTATTATAAATTACAAATAACTAATGTGAATCATGAATATAAAATATATTGAGTTATACAAAAGACATCATTTATCAGAGAATATTAAATTAAGAAATTTTTTAGTTTTAGGAACTAAATAAAAATTAGTACTTTTCACAAGTATCAACACGCTTACAAAAAATAACTAAAAAATTACTTTCTCGCATTTCAGAGATATTAAAATAAACCTGAAATTTCTAGGCATAAGATGTAGAAACAATTCTTCCATCTTTGGTTACACAGTTATGTTAAAGCTGCATTTTCTGACAATATATCAATATGACTTTAAATCAATAAACTAGATAATTTTACACTTTCTTTGTCTTCGTTTCTGTGGTTCTGGCCGCAGAACAGCTCGAACGGCTTCATCAAAGACCTAATATAAAATGAAGTATAAATCTTTAATTGTAAGGCATTGGTTCTGAACTTTAATAAATTTCTAAATAAGAAAAAGTTATTTATTAAGAAGCTCAATATAATCATCAACATTATTATATTGTTACTATAGAAATACAACGAAAAAGTTAATAAAACAACACCTTATTATTTCCAGCAATAAAAACGTTAATAAAAATAATTACAATCATTTGGTGGTAACAAATTTTATGCTCTTATTTTGCTTAGTAGTTTCATTTAACTATTTGTATAGTTTACCAAGATTAAATGTAAGTTACTAAGTTTTTAGTCTGTAATGTTAGCATTCTGTAAGAAGTTTAAACTGAGTTCATATTTTGTTTTCTATTTAATTCTATAATAATAGTTTATTATTATTACTAGTTACACTATTTAATAGTTTTGAAAGGGTGAAACAAAAATTAATAGAAGCAGTAAAACTGTATTGATTCATTTTATATATTTACAGTAGATTTGATTGATTTATTGATGTATACTATAAGCTGTATGAGTGGTCCCAGTTTCTATCTGTTATAGACAGACATAAATTGCCCAGCATAGATAAGAAATGGGGAAAAAATTGATTATGGAGCATTGTTACAAAGAACACTGATGCTTTAAAATGTGATTATCTGTTCAACTGCAATATGAAGGATAAATAAATAAAGTGTTAACTTGACAGAATCTAAAATAAAATAAAATGAGCAATTATTTATTATGACATTGTCACAAAGCCTGGCTGCAATTTTTAATTAATTTAATGTAAATATATGCTCTCCACCTCAAATTAGTAGTGGCTTGCCCCTGTACTGTACATCATACGTTTCCTTTTAACAATAGTCATGCCAGTCATCTGCTTTCAGGGAAAGTTTCAAACTGACATAACATTTGCATCGCTGATACACACATTAAATAAATAAATAAATAAATAAAATTTTTATTTCTTCATATTTATTTTCAGATATGATGATATTGTTTAATTTGAAGTGTAGCAAACATGAGTGCATGAAGGAATTAACCATAATATTAACAATTAAAAGAAAACTGCTACAACTATGCTATTTTAATATCAGACTTCTTTCTCATCTTTTTCATTCATGCACAATAATGTCTGGAGCTTATTTGCTTGTGATATCATAGTATGTAACCACGAGTGAAAATATTTGAAAATAAATATGAAGAAATAAAAATTTTATTTAATGACATACAAGAATTAAATCTACAGAAACTTCATTTTTGCTAAACAGGAAACAAAGCCACAATTTTTAATCTCGTTTTATAAGCTTTAAATGAGAAGAATAAGAATAGTAATAATAATGCTAATGATACAGTAAAATAATAAAATTGCTATATATTAAAAAAAAGCTATAACTAAGTTGTGGAAGATTGAACCCATATTGTGTTGCTCTAGCACCTATAACCTTATCTACTTGGCTACTGCCATTTCTAGGATAGATAGAACTTCTAGACTTATAAGCTAAACACTCAATTTTCAGAGGTCTGTTTTTTTGTAAATGTTTGAGAAGTGGGTCCTATTATTTGGAGAAGGAACTATTTGTATTTAGGGCTACATGCTCACTAAATTTCATTTGAATTGGAGATGCTCTGACTGTTTCCTTGTTTGTTAGAAACTCTTGTTTGAGTTTCTAAGGCTCTTCAAGTATCCCCCATAACCAAAAATCACAATTGGTCAAATTTAATGATTATGATTGCCATGCTGTTGTAAATGATTGGTTACACACTATCATTGGTGAAATCTAATACAATAATATTTGCACATTGAAGTTCTATCTTGTGTGAAAATTGTGATATCCAAATAATTTTATTGCTGAAACACAGTGATAAAGTGTTAAAGTATGTCTCCATACCTAGTAACATAGGCAACACATTTACTGACTTAGACACAGTGTTTTCTTTAGAAAAAATGGTCCATAAATTTGCCTCACATTGTGATTTTTAGCTGATGCAAGAGAATTTTTGTTGATAGACATATAGGTTTTCTCCAGACCAAATATGACAGGTATAAATGTTTATCATGTCATTCAACTAAAAAAGGGATTCACTGATCCATAGAATTTTCCAGGGTCAAAAATACTTGATCATCAAGCAAGCAACAAATGACATAGTAAATGATTTATACTTATTTAATTTCAGTTCTACACAATTATAAGAAATATTGAATAAAGACGGCTTCATGACAAAAAGAAAAATAGGAAAATAAATAATTTTATCTTGCAATAGAACAAACAAGTTCCAGACAACTGCCACTACCAACAATATGTTAAGACCATGGACTAATTGAAAATTACAATTATACACTATCTTATCTGAAGCAAATAAAATTTTTGAATTAAAAATATTTTACATTAAAACAGTTCAACTGTTATTGTAGAATATTTATAAAAATGAAAAATTTTCTATGAAACAATAAACTGTACTGTGTGTCTATCATTAGTCTGCTGTAAAATTTCCAATGATGTGAATATGTATAATAACAGTATGTTAATGATATTTTCTTCAGACGTAGAGATGATAAAATCCAAATTTAAAGTGGTTCATATTGATAGACTCTCATTCTAAGAAATTTGACTTCAGTCCTATCTGGCCAGTATGAAAAAAAACTCTTTTTAAAAAAAGGTTAATAACATGTCAAATATTACAAAACTGTTTGAAAAAAGAATTTATCAGAAGTATTGCAGTTGACCTGGTACAAGATTAGAATTATGAGAGAAAGACTTCTGCATATCATTTAAGAATTTTAACTTGAAAAGGGAATAAATTTTTTCTAAGAACTAATTTACAGAGAGTTATACCTAGATTGATATTTAAAAAATTTCAAGGTGAAGCTTGTTATAGATTTTTTTTTTATTGAATTAGTATTAGCTGAATTAATTGAATTTATCAAAATAAAATGCATTAAATTAAACTTAATTTTTGTTGTTACATAAATACCAAATTGTTTCTAAGGTAAAAATGCATCATTCAGAAATAAATTTTGGAAAATTACATATAAAATAAATACCTGTTTCAAACCACGCTGAGTTAAAGCTGAACATTCCAAATATTTAACTGCTCTAATTTTAGAGGCCAATTTCTGTCCCTGTTCCCTTTTAATAGGAGAAAGACCTTGTTCTGAAAGTTGCTGTAGAGTTTCTTTATCTTCTCTCAAATCTATCTTAGTACCTTTTAAATTTTTAATGACAAAATAATTATAATATTGAAGAAAGCATTTACAAAATCAATTTAATACATTTACATGTATTTTCTGTAAAATGTTAGTTTATTGCATGACTTACCAACAAGTATAATAGGTGCATCAGGACAGTGATGCTTAATTTCAGGATACCATTTAGAAGTTACATTTTCAAAAGAAGATGGACTGACTACACTAAAGCATATGAGGAAGACATCAGTCTGAAATTATATAAAAATATTTTATATGCCTTATATAAAACATTCATAGAATATAAATATGTTAAAAAACATTAAAATTTTTCATTAAAATATGCTTTTGCAATCAACATTCTTTTCAATAAACCAAAATAATATGGCTTGGTAAACTTTCAGATAAGATTTTCACAATTGTTTGCTAATATATATACTAGTGTTGTAACGAATAGTATATTTGGCCTCAGGCCAAATACCGAATATTCGGCCAGGAGCATGGCCGAATAGCCGAATATTCGGCCAAACTATTCGGCTTGATTAACGCACGTACGAAAATTGGCGCGCAAACCGCACTATGGCAAGGATCCTGCTCTCTATTGGCCCGCTGTCACTATGCTTCGTCAATCGTGTTAATTCTTGGCAGTTGTAGCAGACAGACAAGAGTGTCATGGAAGTATGTGATAAATGATGATATCAAATGTGGATAACAATGAAATGACCTACACGTGTAAATAACGGAAAAAGAACAGAGAAGGACCGCGAAGTGAAAATGTGAAAATAAATATGAAATTGAGTTGATAACATAATCGAACAAGTCGAGGCAGCTTATTGGCACGAAATTCGCGGCCGTCAATGCCAAACAATTGTTGTCATAGACTTCGGAAAGCTAAATGCTTGTAATGAAAGTCACTTAGCGTGCACGGGCGAAAGCCTGGGGCCGTTCGGGCTATCAAGCTGTCTCGAATCTGTGAAATCATAACTGTGACTTATATCGACGTCCTATCTGTCTCTTTTCTCCGTTATCACCAGGCTGAGTCACGTAATTGTAAAATGGGAACTCTACGACGGAAAAGTGACGAATCGAAAGTATCGTGAGCGCGTATTATGATGTATGCACAGGCATACATGGATTAGAGCGATAGAGGAAAGAGAAAGGGAAGAGCAAAGACGAGCGCTTAAAAAGAAGGATAGGCAGGGTCAGACCCTCAGATGTGCGAGGATTCTCCAACGATAGACGTGTACGTGTGCTGATCTTTGTAATTATAAATTGTGAATACATGTGACTAATATTATTTTCTTTTTTATTTTGTGCATGTTACAAGTTATAAATAAATATAAACAAACAACACTAACTCGATAACATTAAATCTAAATATCAAAATGATTAATTTACTGTGTTTTTGTTATTTATTACTCCTGTTTTTAGGTATTCGATATTCGGCCGAATACTGATTAAATATTCGGTATTCAGCCGAATAGTGAAAAATAGGCCGAATACAAAATAGTAACCAAATATTCGTTACATCACTAATATATACCTAACTCTCAAGTTATACTGTACAGTAGACTGGTTCCATGTAAAATGAAATCATGTAAATCAAGATTAACATTTGTAAGAGAAATGGCAAAATGTTCCAAGGTTCCATTTTTTAACCTATACAAAATGATCAAAATGAAACTTCTTTCTATATCTTCTTTGCTTCTTGATAAAAACTTTTCCTGTTTTTTTTTCAGAAAAAATGTTTAAAATCTTATGTCATTTCTGTTACTATCACTTCCAATCCTTTTTTCCCTCCTTTTATTATAATTAGCTTAGCAAAGATATTGAGGATCTAATCTAAAATACATTATCAAAGCCAGTGTTTTTTTCCATTTAATTCTTTATAAATTTTCTGATATGGAGCTATGCATACAGTAAAGTCAAAATGTAGTACAAAATGAAGAATCCATCTTTTTGAATGTACAGTAATACAGAGACCAAATTATTACAGTATACATTGAAAACAGCAACAACACAATTGTAATATAATAATTAGCATAGATCTAAACATTAAATTTTATCAATGAAAATATTTAATTTTAAAATATTGTGCTAAACTGAACATATGTAAAATGAAATTTTATTGTAATTTTCTAACTACATTAAACCAAAATCATGCAATTTGAATACCATGTAACTTTAGGTTTAGGTATATTTAAAATATCATAAATAATTATAGAAAAATACATTTGTTATATGATTAAGCAAGCATATTTAGAAAGTGGGACAAGTAAAATTCTTATTTTAAATTAATATTATTGGGTAGTTCGGAAAGTAAGTTCATTTTTTTTCGTGGGAAAAAACACATTATTATTATAATAAATAAATATTTTATTGAATTATATATTGACCATTTTGGTCAAATACCTGTTGTCATCGTTTCTGGTAGTACCCTGATTTCACATTCATAAAAGTTTTGATCATTGCTTACAAAAAACTGATCCAAGTTATTTTTTGACATTGTCATTTCAAGTAAATGTTTTACAGTTAAAAAAAATGTGTATAGACTGGAACAAGTAATATTCTGTGTGTGCTTGATCTGGCAAATATGGTTGGTGTGATAGCACCTCTCATCTAAGTTATAACAGTTTCTGACTAGTTACCAAACTTTCTGAAATTTGACATTATCATGGTAAAACACTATACCTGTTTTGTTGATCAATTCTGGCTGCCCTTTCTGTTTGATGATATTACTCAGTTTGTTTACTCGATGGCAGTACACTTTTGAATCAATTGTTAAATTCTCTGATAAAATCTCCAAAAAAAAAATTTTCTTAAAATTCCACCAAAGAGCATCTCTCTTTAAGACAGCAGTGATTCTTAAAATTGTCAGGGATTTCTTTTTACTAAGCATTTCTAATTTATTTTGTAACATTACTTCATGAATTTCTCTAACAACTGTGTCCATATTATTCTTTCAATCTTAGTTTTTTTGATTGTTAATGTGGAACCCATATATCGAGCTTTGAAATGAAACCAATTTTTTTCAAGTAATCATAAACAGTTCAATTTGACAAATTTAATCTTAGTGATTTCATATGTTGTTATTCAGCAGTTTGTTTCAATCAGTACCTTTTATTTTGTTTTCATTGGCTTCAACTGGCCATCCAGAATGTGGTGCATCTTCAATGTTGAAATTGCCAGAACAAAATTTTGTAAACCAGTTTTGGCACTGTCATTCTCTCAATACATCTTCTCCATACACGTCACACAATTTTTTTTTTCTCGCTTAAACAGCATTCTTACCTTTTCGGTAATAAAAGAGCAAGATATGCCAAAAATGCTGCTTTTGATCTTCCATATTTGATGGGACACAAAAAATAAACAATTGCACAAAATCAAACAAAATTTTTTACAAATAAGCCTTAAAATGCTAGCTGTCAAAATATATAATGATAATACGGTTTAGAATGAGAACGGCGGAAAAAATACAACTAATCTGTCTAGTGGTAAAAAAACCGAAATTACTTTCCAAACAACCCAATAATTTACTCCATATTACTGCATTATTATAAAAGACAACACAATAAAAAACAATTATATCATGATGGTGATTTCATGAAATAAATGTGTATTGTTTTTCTTATTGTTATTTATATACTTAGAGTATCAATTATCTAAAATAACCAAGGTGGGACAATTTTGGATAATTCATTTTTTGGATAATCAATCACATTTGGTAGGGGAAAGAACAAAAAGATAAATACCTTAAAATAAAAATATTAATTCTAATACAACAACAATAGTAATAATAGCTCAATAGTGACCTATAGGAGATGAACAGCAATTATTATTATGTAAAAACTTCATAATTTCTGGAATTAATATTCTGAAGTAGGCTTAGGTTCATTAATTTTTGGCTAATCAAATCAACACTGTACTGTATTTACTTTTTCTTCCATTACATTCTATTTAAACAGATATGACGACTTTCATCATTATCCTGGATTTTAAATCACTGATTTTATTTTGTTAGCTAGATTTAGATGCTAGAAAATCAATGAGTAAGACAGCAGTGATTCTTAAAATTGTCAGGGATTTCTTTTTACTAAGCATTTCTAATTTATTTTGTAACATTACTTCATGAATTTCTCTAACAACTGTGTCCAGATTATTCTTTCAATCTTAGTTTTTTGATTGTTAATGTCTACAGTTATAACACTATATTAAAGATCTATTTTGGTGATTTTGCTGATGATTACAGATCTGAAACTGAATAATGTATAATAGGTCACTGTTAAAATCACCATGTTTGTTATTTTGACTGGCAATTCTTGTAAAATGACATTTAAATCTGTAGTCTGTCATTTTATCATATACTATGCTGACATATTTAAGCACCTAAAAGTTCCAGTGATGCATTGATGCCTCAGTAGAGATGGTTATGATATCAGCTTATCATTCTGGAGACTCAGTATTGAATCTGCATAAACAACCACAGGAATTTTCATAAGCACTCTGACCTGGATATATTGGGTCCTGTGCTTTTCATCATCTGGCCAATCCCACTGCCTCCCCTAGATGAGCCACAAATGGTGTGATTAAAAAATACCTCTTAGCACACACAGGAGAGAAAGAAAATATATAAATGTATATAGTAAAATCTGCATAAACTGGTATCACATGATGCCAAATTTCCATTTTGAACAGGTTTTAGTTTTTTTTTTTTCTTTAAAGTATACTAGACAAATATCACACAGTTACATATATAATAAAATAATTTTACTACAAAAATGAATGTATGAAACATTTTATTACATGGTTTTATCCAAACTGATTCTAACCAAAAATGGAAGAATTCAATTGCAAAAGCTGAGAATTATTCATTTATAAAAAGTTTCATTGCTCCTAGAACTTAGGTATTTGAATACTGAAAATTCTTACATGCAATATCTTTAAAAGCTCATATGACAGCAAACAAGTCAATTCAAAAACCAAAAACTAATGTCTCATTCTTCTGTTGGACATTCTAATCACATTACAGTAATACAGAGACCAAATTATTCTGTGATCTGACTTCTCCAAGAATTTTAATACTCTAATTAATTAATAATGTTAATCTGAAATTATCAAGAATGTCACATTATACATTTTGCAACTTTTTATTTTTATTTTATCTTTGGTTCAGAAGATTTCACTTTTTAAGTGTTTTCCATTTTCTTTAAAATTTATCTGGCACCTATTATAAATTGTACCTAATTTAAACATCCACTGCAGAATAGACTTATTCTCTCTCTCCAAAATGAATCGTTTAGAATTCATTCAGCAAAGTTTATCTATACAAAAAAACTTTTGGATAAAGCAAATGATTGCAAGTTAAAATGGAAATGACGATAAAATATAGAATATCAAATAATGTATCAAGTAATATCAAGCATTATTGACAATTAAACAATTGAAAAAAAAAAATTGAAGCAACTTGTGTAAGTAGTCAATCTGAGTACAGTAGAGCATTGATTATCTGACTCCCGATTAACTGTCACATCGGTTAACCGACCATTCTAGTCAGCAAATTTCAAATGTCCGCTAGAGATATGGCATTACAATATTTCACTATGTCTTGGCTACTTTATTATTATTTTTGTTAAATTTTTGCGTGTTTTAGCTGGCATCAATGGCTCGACCATTGAAGGGAGGCTTATATTTAAACAAGACTTAATTTTCTAATTATGAGTGGTTGTTTGTTTCGTGAGCAATAAAATAATTTGAAAATAATTTTTAACAATACAATAGTGACAATTATTATTTTTAAAAAAATCTGTTAGGCTAAACATCGATGAAAATTCAACGTAAAGTTGGTTAATAGCGATATACTAATAAACTAATTACATGGGATATACTAATATACTATACTAATAATGTATTTTTTTCCTTCTTTTCGGTTATCCGATTTTTTCAGTTATCCGACCAACCTGAGTCCCCAATTGTGTCGGATAATCGATGCTCTACTGTATATCTGAAACAGGTGCAAATGGCAATGCAGCTTTTGGTTAATGTAAATGTAAATTTATAAATAAG
Source organism: Centruroides sculpturatus (assembly GCF_000671375.1). NCBI lineage: Eukaryota > Metazoa > Arthropoda > Arachnida > Scorpiones > Buthidae > Centruroides > Centruroides sculpturatus. The sequence goes on along the minus strand of NW_019384338.1, from coordinate 524,062 downwards.
TTCTGGTGTAATCAAAAAAACAAATATTTTCTAATTATTATTATAATTTTTTAATGCATAAAATGATGTTAAAAGTAATTTGCATTATAAATCACATCAACAATTTCTTGGTCACTAATTATTTTTGTTAATGAAGTTCAGTATAGTAATAGACTGTCATTTAATTTCAACATTTTGCAACTTCAATTATTCATAAATTAAGAAAACAATCATAAAACTAAATGTTAAAAAAAATTTGTTATTGAAATGCTTTAAGTTTTAAGTAAAACACTAACTGTTGTGACAAGTTTTTGTAAATTAGTGCTATTTTGACTGCAAATGTTAAGATAAAAATTTTATTTAATTTAATTAAAATTTATAATTTAATGTATAAGCATTAAAAATAACCTGTGGATAAGAAAGAGGACGTAATCTATCATAATCTTCTTGACCAGCTGTATCCCACAATCCAAGACTTACAGGAATACCATCACACATCATAGCTGCTGAATAGTTATCAAAACTGAAATTGAATAATTTCATTTTTTTTATAAACTTCATGAAATATTATATATAATTATTTTAATTATGAAAAATAACTTACACTGTTGGAACATATTCTCCAGGAAAACTATCAGTTGTGTAAGATATAAGCATACATGTTTTTCCTACTGTACCATCTCCAACAACAACACATTTAATGGGACGACCTGAAGAAACACTGCCAACAGGAGCTCGCTGCATCTATATTAATATTTTAAATAAATAAAAAATATTTCAGTCTTAAAAATAAATAAAAAGATAAAATTTTAGTTCAAATGTTATCAACCAATATTTGAAAACAACTTCTATTCAAAATTTTTTTCAATCATTTTTCATTTATATAAATAAATACATAACCAAAAATCTAATTTTACTTTATATATTTGACAAAGCAAATCTATTAAATTACACCCAAAGTTAAAGTAAACATTAAGTCATCAAATTATAAATTAAATGAGTCAAGCTGTCTTACTTTAAAGTATATTGCTATTTTAATTAATTAAATTATTATTGGAGAGGCAGCATTACCATTTCTTAACTGTAATATTTAGATAATTTAAGCTAACTTTACTAATTTACTGTGATTAATTAATTTGTGTATAGAAAAAAGAAAATTGACTCATTAGCTGTTATAGAATTGAATTCTATAACAGCCAACATCCAGGTGTTGAAGATTCAAAATCACACTTTGCAATATATAAAAAGCCAACATACATAATATATGCTGACTGAAGGTTATTAAGAGGCCTTCAGTATTATGCCATTGTTTGAGATAATAAATTTATAGAAGTTACATTTCACTAATATATATATATATATATAATAGTGAAATGTAACCTCTATAAATGTAATTATACATATATATAAATTTAAATTATAAATATCTAAATTGATTGCTTTAGAATTCTGGGATGGTTTAACTAATAAGTAGGGAGTTAACCTGCCACTGAATCCAGCAAAAATTTTCTCAGATCATTAGATCAAAAGACTACTATTTCTCAAGAACTATACATTTCAATGTTCTAACTTTCCACCACTCTTATTTTGCCATAGACCCAATTTAATGACAAAATAATATCCCATGCTTAATATTCAATGTTACTCACTGCTCAATAAAATTGCCAGTGGCATTGTAATTATCAGATTTTAACAAAATTTTAAAATGCTACCTGTTAAAATTATGGATTATAGCAATTAAATTTATCCTAATCACAACCAGATAATCTGTTGAATTATTAGTCTTCAGTGAATTTGTAGAAGAACTTGAAAGTGGAAGGCATCTACTTTAAAAACTGATGAAAGACATAACTGTCCAAAATTCTTATTTAATAAAGTAGAATAGCAAAAAAAAAAAGTCCTCTTTGTGTCCAAGTGAAAACATTCCCCAGAAGGTGCAATAAGTTCTCAGACTAGAAGCTAGTATAGAAGCTTGATAACCACAAAATTTCAAAAGAAGACCAAGAAGCAAATTTTTAGCTATTTATTAATTAGACATTAAGTAATTCTGCTTAGTAGTGGGCAGTTAGTCACCATCTTGTGTTAATTTTAATAATTTAATTTTAATTTAAAATTTCTTTTAGAAATTTTGTCTAATACAGTAGAGCCTCGAAAACTCGGCACTCGATAACCCAGCTCTCCGGATAACTCGGACACACCCTGGCAGGGCAAAAAAATCCTTAGTTAATTAATTTTCATGATAAAGACAGCTTTATGCCTCATAAAGTATTTTTCTGATGTCTGTCTTATCAGGTATATTACTGTACAGAGTGTATTAATTAATTTTCATTTTCATATAGTAAAGGCTCTATTCCTTCATAAAGGACGTACTGTACTTTTCCTTTGCTTAAGGGTATTTGGGCAGTTTATTCTCTGTTGTATTCTCAAGTAAACAATACATACAAGTACAGTACAGTATTTTATGAGGAAACGCTCATACTTATTTTTTTAACCCCATTCCCGATAACCTGGCATTTTCACAAACTCAGCCACACTTCGGTCCACATTAGGCCGAGTTTTCGAGGCTCTACTGTATAATACATATTTTTTTTTTTTTTGCAAAATTTAACTATTATATCATAGAAACAAAAGTAACAATACACTATAAAAAGATTTTTAAAAAATTATAAAACAATAAAATATGACAAATATTTAATTTAAATATGCTGTGTTAAAAATTAAAAATAGTATAACAGCAATAGTTTTTTTAGAATGTTTAATTATATTAGCTAAACTTAAAAATTCTGTCTAATATATAAAGTTATCATTTGCGATAGTTTAAACTAAATATAATTTATCAATAAAAATTATCAATTGGTTAATATAAAAATTTTTGAAATTATAGCTTGAGAATTTTAAAAAAATAATTATATTTATATGATTATTCTATCATCAATACATTGTGATTGTGCTGAACTTATATTAAAGCACAATGATTCTAAATAGACAAATATAAATGCTTTTTACATAATTTTTTCCCTTTAATGATATTTTCAAATAATATTTATTCTTAATCTATTTTTTAAAATCTTTATAATCCATTATTGTAAATTTATATAAAATGTGTATTCTAAATAAAAAATAAATATCATACAATTAATAATTTTCATATAATTTTCTATTTGTTATTATTCCAACATATTTCTTCTACAAATATGACTGNTATATATATATTATCTATATATATTATAATAATAATTTTTAATCAATATAATCAAAATTATTATAAAGCATATCATGTTTGGATTACAACAATGTTGAAATCATCTTAAAAGAACTTTTATTAGCTCATTAACTTAAAACAGAAACCAATCAATAAAATTTATGAATAGATTGATATCAATCTATTTTCCTACTTATATCCATTTTATTTCTATGCATAATGAAATAAAACATTAGGAACAGGCCAATTTATTATTTCTTATGCATAACTACAGTACAATCATGAAGTCCCTCCACAGTGGGCATGCCTATGTGGCTTGGCCAAGTGATGATGTCATAACTTACTTTAACTCTTTTGACACACGATGTCACATGCAGACCATTACTTCATTCCTGGAAACTCCTATTTCCCCCCACTCACTGCAGGAGGACTTTATAATTGCATTATATTTCAGTGTTGAGACCAAATTCTATCATTTCTCCAGATTCTAAACATAAAATTAACATAAAATGATTGAGAAGAGAGTTTTAACAAAAAAAAAAAAAAAAAACAAAGTGTGTAACAGAAGACAAAGTATTCTAAAAAACCATAACAAATAAAATTAAATGTTGCAAGCCAAAAAAACTAATATATAAATGGTTTTAATACTTAGACAAAACAAATATATTACAACAGAGTAATTGTGGAAGTATATTAAATACAAAAACATTTGTATTCAAAGGACACAGACATTAAAGTTTTTCAATAAATTTTTATTTTCTAGATAGTTCTGCTGAAGTTAAAATAATAAAATTAATTAAAAACTTATATTAGATTTTAGTTACCAGAAAAATATAAACTTTTAAATTATGTTTTCAAAGATTTAATTGAACGAAATGAACAAAGAACTAAACAGAATTATCAATTAGCTCTAAGTTGTTATATGAGTATTCATGGCTGGTAGTTGTACTGATGATCAAGATCATTTATCAGTAATTCAGTTTAAATAAATTTTTACCATTCACATGATATCAGTGGCTTTGATATTCAGATCACAAACTACAAGTTTTGTCAGTCTAGTAACTTTAGAAGCTATTAATACTACTATACAGCAAGCCTTAATCAAAATGTAAATTTTAACATGATATGGCAAGATTATGTACCAAAAATTTCATACACTGCACTCTTATTTATTTATTCACTCAGAAGTACTCAGGTTCCTGTTAATCAAAATCACCAAAAACAGTTTAAAAGTTTAATTTTACATGAAAATATCCAACTTGCTTTCAAAAAACAAAAAAAAAATGTTGCTTTTAGTATATTTAGCTATTTATCATAGAATATTTATCTATAAGACAATCACTTAGTTTTACTGAACATGATCATTTCTATTAAAAAAGTACACTGCATTTCAACAATTTAAAAGAAAATAAAATGCTAATTTAAAAAATTTAATATAAGATAGTAAAATGAAATTAAATAAAAATTTTATATATCATCAGATATAATTTATCTAATCTTGAAATTTCTCTTAAAAGAGAATTGTTAATGAATGTGACAAATAAATTGCCATCAGGTGAAGAAAAAGTAAATAAAAAAAATTTACATTAAAAAACCCAATAAAACTTTAATCTACAAAAATATTTTCAGTTAACAACACAATGAAAGAAAAACCACTTGATAAAAAGAAGTACAAATAAAACAGTTATTTAATTTTAATTAAATTTACAGAAGTTCAAGAATAGCTATCCTTGGAAAACTAATGAAAGCTCTTTTGAATGAACCAACACAAAACTGAAAGCAAAAGTTAAAAGTTTTAAAATACAGGATTTGAAAAATCCATTAGTTTGTACTTCCAGAAAATTTTAATTGGCTGCCATGGTTTACATAGGTATTCACCTATACATATAATATTTTACAGGTATATTTAAGGAATTAGTTGTACAGTGTGATGAAAAATTGTAAACAAGCAAATTTTATTTTAAAAATTATTAGTAAATAGTTATAATTTAATTTATCTTGTTATTTTTTTTTAAACCAACAAACCTTTAAATGGACTAAGATTATTAAATTTTGAAAGCATTAGATCAAAATTATGAAAAGTTTTTTTAAAAGAAAAGTGGTGGTTATTTAAACTTACTGAACGTTTAAAGGTTTAAAATAAGATACTTCAGCACATAAAAATATTTTTAATTGTAAGTTTCAAGATTATAAATTTAAGTGTAAAAACTGAATATTGATTTCAGTCTTTACACTTTAATTGGGCTGCAATTTGAAAAAATTGTAAACCATAAATTCCCATTTGTCGTCTGCTGTCTGTCCTTCCTTAATCTCAAGAATGATATTAACTAAATGTAAGTTAAGAGCGGATATGGAAAGCTTAAGGACAACCTTATTAACTGTACACAAACTTCCAGTTTGGATGGGGAGTCATATTATTTCAATTAAAAAATTTTCTCCCAAACAAGTTAGATGACCAGCACAACTTCACTGTTAACAGGAAAAGTATGATGTACAGAGGCAAGACACTACTAAACTTAAGTACATTGTGACAATGTCACAATAAAATAATTGCACATTTCTAGAATAGTTTGTTTCCACTCATACAAAAATTGAGGTTTCTAGTTACGAGCATCCAGTGATTTTCTGATATTGCAGTGATCAATGACCATTGCTTTTTAATTATTATTTCACAACAACATAGATAAAACTTTGATTCTAATTAGCTATCACATATGATCTATATTCTGTCAACCATGTAAGTTCAAAGCCATTGAAAGAAAGCTGGGAGTTTTCCCAGGGCCTGAAGAAAACTTAAGGAACCTCTAGTAATTCCAAACCTTATAAAATTAATGCTATTTATACTAACTACAGGTAATATTTTTAGGTCAATTTTTAACTACAGTTACAAAAATTGCTGATCACAAAATACTGAAATATTGCATCATTAGTGTTACTGGTGGTTCAATACTCAGTGATTTAAATCACTGTTAAGAAAAGTCATCAGAAATGCCAGTGGCATAATATTTCAATATTTGGTGATTAGAGATTTTTGTAAAAATAAATGAAGAAAATTTATTATTTATTTAATTTATACATTTTGCAGCTGCCAGTACACATATTCTAAATATTTCGTATTTTCATATTAATTCAATTTATGAAATCTGAAGATGGCTGTTTGCATGAATGAAAAATGTTTGTTCGATTTAAAGATTTTAACTGGTTAAAGGTTGTCTTTTGCAATTCATTTAGTGAAACAGTTTGTTATTTTCCAAAAAAGAAGTATTTTATTCTGATGCATATATCATTAGGAATTTTTATTTATTTATTTTTTAATGCTACTTTAATTATCATTTCTATTCACCCATTTTCTTTCATCAATAATATTTTTGCCTTTTGTTTAATGAATGAAGATGATTATGCAGCATTGAAAATCCTTGCACAGAAAATATTTCATTAGCCTTTAAAGAATTTTTAATTCATTTATTTCTTTACTTCCAGTATTCATATTTTTATTATAATGAATATTGAAAGTTTCCAGTTTTCACTCATACAATATAATTTTCAAAAAAAGTTAACTGTATTTCAAAAGTCATATTTTACTATAATATGATGTAGAGCAGAGGTGTCCAACCTGCAGCCCGTGGGCCGCATGAGGCCCAAGGCAAGTTCCAATGAACGTGTAAGCAAAACCAACAAATGTTTTAATTTTATTATTATTTATTTATTTCAACAGCATAAACTCAAAAAAAAGTCTCACAAAGCCGTAAATCTTTATTCATATTTTATTTTTGAGTGGAAAGAAAATATTTTCAAATACTTGGAGATGTGTGAATGTGGAAGGATTACTAAATAAAGCTGGAGTTGTGACTCAAAGGATTATAGACCCAAATTTGGGAAAAGGAGGGAAAGATGAGAAAGGACAAAAGATGTAGTAGTGAGAAACGTTAAATAGATCTTCTGTTAAGCAAATATGGACCCGTAATTTTTCAACCTTTTTCACTTCTTTATCTTTTGTCCTTTGCCTCTTTTTCCCCGCACTTGGGTCTATAATCCTTTGATTCACAACTCCAGCTTTATTTAGTATTTCTTCCAACGTTGCAAGATTTGGCTACATTGCGCCAAATGTGGCTACTTTTTTTTGTTTGACGTAAAAAATATCATTTGGCGCTTTGGCTACTTTTTGGGCTACATATTATTTATAAATATATTAGTTGAATAAAAATGCACTTTAAAATGGTGTTTCTTGGCTTTTTATTAATCAGAGACTCAAATAAACCAAATATTTGCGTTTTATCAAATAAATGAATTTATCTATTTCTAAGTAAAAATTGAAAGTGTCTGTAGAAGTAATTTTTCAAAATATCCTGTTTCGTGATAAAGTTTTAATACTTATTATTATAATCTAGACATGTTAATCCTTAAATATACTTGTATATTGGACCACAAGTATATATTATATATACTTGTGGCCCAAAACTCCTTGACTTCTTCCAATGTGTCCCAGAGAAACAAAAAGGTTGGACACCCCTGATGTAGAGTGATTGATGAAATTGAAATAGATTAATAATACAATATCCAACTGATGAAAATCAGAAAAGAAGCATCAAAAACAATTTCTAGAATGTAAATAAATAATATGTGAAAAACAAATTTTTAAAATTTATTAAATAACTTCCTAAGAAATAAGCAAGCACAAATATTAAAATAAAAAGATTAAATTTGAAAATGTAATCTTTAAATACTAAATAAGTATACATAAAATGTCTGAAAAATTCTTTTGGGATTAAAAAAAGCAAAAAAAAACAAATTCAGAAACTGAGAAACCTTATTTGACAATATCATATCTATACAATGATATGATGCTATTGAATCTAATAACAATCACACTGATAATTTTAACCTAGTGATTAAAGAGAAAGAAGTAATTCAAATTAAAAACTTAGAGAAACAGTAATTTTATATAAAAATATTAATTTTAAACTAATGAACAAAAACTGAAACATAACATTAACCTCTTTTGCAACAATTATAATACTAGCAGTGCTGATGCATTATGATGTATTAGTTCCAAGTGGTATTTGTTTATATTCTGTAGTTCAAATAAGATTTTAAAATTTGATGTAGTTATAATACTCATTTTGTTACAGCTGATATTGTTATCATATTTCAATAATTCAGATATAAACAAATATTTTTAAGTTACTATATATACCAGTGAAATAAATTATCACAAGATATCAATTATCAAATATTAAAAATTTATCTTACACATTCAAGTTAAATAATTAATTAATTGTATAATTTAAATTAATTTATTTCTAAAATATCTAATACATTGATAAATCAGTAAGAAAATTCAATTTTAGAATAATCAAATTAAGAAAGTTATAATCAAAATGTTATACAACCTTTTTTAGAGGTCAGTTAAAAGAAAAGCTAATATAACATTTTAATCATAACTTTTTCAAGTAGAGAATATGATGATGTTTTGAAGAGCAGTATAAGAATTTTAGAACAATCAATTAATTTTGTAATATAAAAATTTTATCTATCAACATTTATGAAAAATTATTACATTAAAAGCAGAACCTGAATAAAAATAAATTCTTCAAAATGAAACAGTTTTATATGTACAATTTTAAGCCAGAAACTTGCCCAATGTGGAAATGGAAATGGTTTGGATACAAAAACTTAATCTGGATAAAGCAGAAAATTAAGAATCTACTTGTTGGCAAATAAGTAAAATTGTCTTTAGGTATTACAAATAACACAGTATGACAAATTATTCCAAAGATGATTTTGAACCTTGTCAGAGAAATGAAGGTCACGTGACAAGAGGACAAACAGATACACAAAGTTTTTGTTAATATAAGTCTTTACTGAAATAACCAGGTGCAGAATTGAATACTTTTGAAAACTGAATGAATTTCTAAGAACAAGTAAATTAATGAAATTTTAGATTACAGAATAACTTAGTTTATGTATTACTGTAATGTGATTAGAATTTTTGATGGTAGCATGAGACACTAATTCTCAGTACTTAAATTTGGCTTTTTTCTGTTATGTGAGCACATCCAAGAAGTATTTGAATGTCTAAACTTTTTATAATCAAATAGTAATCAATTCTTGCATTCAAATATTCCTATCATTAGTTGGAATCACTTTAGGATTAAGCCTAGTATTAAATTATTTTTTTTTTACATATGTAAAAGTTATTTTACTATAAAAATAATAAATGAAACTGTGTGACATTCATCTGGTATAAAGATTAAAAATAGAATTTGATACTGTGCAATTCTGGTTTACACAGGTTTTACAGTATTGACTTTCTGTGTGTCAAAAAATTAATGGCATTTAATACAAATTATCAAATATTTTATCAATTAACAAATAATTTAACCTTGTTTATTTTCTTTCTTTTTTAATTTTCCAACTAATAAAATTTAAAGAACTTCTAAATAAATTTTATTTTAAAAAATAAACAACTTTATTCCTCTTTCAACAATTAAAACATTACATTCACTTATAATTTACATACAGTTTACTATCAAATCATTAATAACACATACACTTTTTATTAAGTTATTATTCTCATAACTATAAAATATTTTAATATTAAATACTTGTGGAAAAAAGTTAATGAAATATATCATACAATTACAAAGTATAGTATATTAAAAAGTATGTCCAAAGTATCCAAAGTTTAGTTACAAAATAAATTAATGTCTTAATCTCAATTATAAAATATCATCAAACAGATCAAAAATAATATCTAAATTATTTCATGTATTAGGCAATGATTTAGAAAAAAAGTTATGTGAAATGTGGGAGTTAGTTATTTTATGAGTCATACTAATGGAAATCTGCCAATATTAATGTTACATAAATTAATGATATTACAAATTATAGAAATATATTAAACTCAAATATTCAAATACAATAATCATATTTGAATATTCATTTAATAAGAATTAAACATAAGGAATTTTTATTTATTTATTTTTTAATGCTACTTTAATTATCATTTCTATTCACCCATTTTCTTTCATCAATAATATTTTTGCCTTTTGTTTAATGAATGAAGATGATTATGCAGCATTGAAAATCCTTGCACAGAAAATATTTCATTAGCCTTTAAAGAATTTTTAATTCATTTATTTCTTTACTTCCAGTATTCATATTTTTATTATAATGAATATTGAAAGTTTCCAGTTTTCACTCATACAATATAATTTTCAAAAAAAGTTAACTGTATTTCAAAAGTCATATTTTACTATAATATGATGTAGAGCAGAGGTGTCCAACCTGCAGCCCGTGGGCCGCATGAGGCCCAAGGCAAGTTCCAATGAACGTGTAAGCAAAACCAACAAATGTTTTAATTTTATTATTATTTATTTATTTCAACAGCATAAACTCAAAAAAAAGTCTCACAAAGCCGTAAATCTTTATTCATATTTTATTTTTGAGTGGAAAGAAAATATTTTCAAATACTTGGAGATGTGTGAATGTGGAAGGATTACTAAATAAAGCTGGAGTTGTGACTCAAAGGATTATAGATCCAAATTTGGGGAAAGGAAGGAAAGATGAGAAAGGACAAAAGATGTAGTAATGAGAAACGTTAAATAGATCTTCTGTTATGCAAACATTGACCCTTAATTTTCCAACCTTTCTCACTTCTTTACCTTTTGTCCTTTCCCCGCATTTGGGTCTATAATCCCCTGAGTCACAACTCCAACTTTATTTAATATTTCTTCCAACATTGCAAGATTTGGCTACATTACATCAAATGTGGCTACATTTTTTTTGTTTGACGTAAAAAATATCATTTGGCACTTTGGCTACTTTTTGAGCTACATATTATTCATAAATATACTAGTTGAATAAAAATGCACTTTAAAATGGTGTTTCATCGCTTTTTATTAATTAGAGACNTGAGTTTTAAAAAACATTTTTTAATCTATTTTTTGTTGAAATGTACTGTACATTAAAGTAAAACCTCATTATATTGATTCGGTATATTGTTATGATATCAATAAAATTCAGTAGCAGCAATATCGAGCTCTGCCTCATTAGTCCTGGGTAGTTAGAAATTGGCTAAACAACACATTTCTGCAACATTGCATTGACTGTCATGGATATATTGGTTATTCCCTTGGTTGCCAGATCTGACTCCAACAAATTTTTTGTCTGATGGAATATTTAACACACATGATGTACAGCAATAGGACACTCAATGTGGATGAATTTCATGATGTGATCATTAAGGAATTCAATGTGATTAGTGTTTATCTTTGCCAAAAGGCCTGTGAAAATGTTTCACATTGTTTGCTGGCTTGTATCACATTTGGCAATGGAGAACAGGAAGTAACTTATATTATAAAAACAAAACAAACAAAAAAAAAAAAAAAAAACAGTATCTCATTTCATTAAAAATTATAGTTAAATCAATATGTGAATTGTGAATTATGGCATACACTCTACAGTACATATACAGTATGTTAATGATACGACTAGCCAAACTTCAAGGAGGTGATTGATCATCAAAAAGTAAAGTAAGTGTAATTAGGAAAAATTAATATTCCAAATTGCTTACTGTGATATAAAGAAGGGCTAAAGGACTACGAAAATGTTCTTTTTTTAATATCTCAGAAATAATATGAGATATTTAGCTGAAATTTTTAGTATGATTTTTTTCTAAAGGAAGCCCAAAACTAAGCATTTTGTAATACTAACTTTTTCTAATTACACATAATTTTGATTTTCTATTACATCCTGAAGTTTGGTCAGTCTTATTGTTAACACCCTGTATATATCCATTTAAAGTATGTAAGAATTTGAGAAAATGCATTTTGTAAACACACAAGTAGAAAAATTTTTGGCTTATTTTATGCAAATAAATTTTCTTACAATCCATCTAAATATGAAATGAAATAAAATTTATAATAAAAATTTACATGTCTTATATCTTAAAAGAAATTTTGGTTAAACAAATTCAAATTTACAATTACTATACAGATTATTATGTAAGGATCTAAGCATCAAACGATAAATATCTTATTTCAGATAAATTGAGAAAAATATCACTTCTTACAATTTTCAAATACTGTATTTATTTGAATTAGTAATACTAATTACCACCACTTGTACTGAAAGTTCTCTTTGTTTCAAAATCATATAAAATAAGATAATGCAAGTAAATACCACAGTGTGTGAACATAAAAAAAAGTAATAACAATAAAGCTAAAGTCAAAAATGGCAGATACATTTTTTGTGTATTTAAGAAAATCAGACTTCATTTAAAAGTTATAATTATAAATTTAAATTCGGATTCCTAAAACACATTCAGAGCTTTCAGAAGTATTTCAGAAAATGCTATAAAATAGAAAAAAAAAAAAAGCATAATTAATGTTATACTTATGTATTTAATAAATTTTTTAAGTTTAATACCAAAAGACAGTTGTTATTTAATCTACAGAATAAATTGACATTGACTGCAAGCAAACTTTTAGATATCACATATTACAAAAAACTATAATTATGTATATATTGTGTAATAGTCTAAAAAAGTAGTTAAGATATATATATATATGAAGTATATACAGTACTTATCTTTTTAATGTAAAGTAGAAAAACATACCAAATTTTATATCACTACTAGTGTGTGCATTTTTGAAATTTTCTGGTCTCAAAAATTGGTGCACATATTAGAATCAGGCAAAAAGTAACTTAATGCAGCATTGCCATGTTTGTTCTTTACTCTGCTCAGAAATTTGCATGTATTATGATATCAGTGTAGACATTGTACACATTCTTCACATACTACTGTGGTTTTAATTTTACATTAGTTTTGGAATGGTTTGGTGATTTCTTGAACTACAGCAAGTCAAGTGAATGATATCTATGAATCTCCTATAAAGTTGTGTGTTGAAGTAGAAAGTTATTCATTATGCTGCAAGAACATGTATACTGATATTTCAGTGTAATACAATGTATTTGGTAAATTTCATGCTTGTGCATACCATTGTAAAATCTTACTGTTAAAATGTTGATCATATGGTAATTTTTAGTATGATTTTGTATTGGTTGACAGATCCTCTGTACCTGATAATACAGTCATAACTGAATACATTTGAACACATTTGAAAAATATGATCATGAAGCACTGCAAACATAAAAATGCTTGACAAAAAATGCATTCATTACTATTTAAGTACATTAACTTTTTGCAGTTGCATTTTGATATAGGGTGTGCCTTATATTTTCAAGCTAACTTTTTTGGAATTTTGAAATCTCAAAAATCAGGTCACATTAGATCCAACACAGTAAATAAACATACAGTTGAGCTTTTATAAAGTCCTTATTACAAGTCTCCCTTTTCAACAAATTTTTCTATGAAATGTTGAAAATATGTATTTTTTTTTTACATTTACAAATATCTCTAACAACATTTAATTTCTTTATAATAAACTTTTGAAAACTAGAATAATAAAAACAAAATCTTATTTTTCATATTGATAATTGTTAAAATTGGCTAAAACGATAATTCATTTTGAAGCTCACACTGGCCTAATGGCCATTATGAGAACAGTACAAATCTGTACTCTCAATAAAACTGAATCAACTGTGTATGAAGAGTTTCAAATGACAACTGTTTGATATATTCAAAACTGTAAAAAACTGATTTCCATTAGCAGGGAAACATTCTAGATGAAATTTTTATTTATTTAAATAATGTTAGATTCATTCAATGAACGTAAAATACAGTATCTTTAAGCAAAACAAAAATACAAGTTGAGGATTACCATCAATTTTCTAACATAAATTTGCAAGAATACTCATTATTTCTATCATATTTTTTCCAATTTCAATAAAAAATCATTATGCTTTCTGTTTGGATTTTTTCATATAAAATTCAAATGTAACACTTTATTATTAATATGAGTGCCAGAATATGAAAAGATAACATGGCAAATAAAATGCAAATTTCATGGCAAATAAAATATCATTACAGTGTACTGTAATGATATTTTATTTGCCATGAAATTTGCATTTTATTTGCCATGTTATCTTTTCACTATCATACATTTTCTATTTAATAAATTCTTGATGTTTTATGAAGACAATTCATTACAATAAATTTTAACTGTGTTCTAATTCAGATTATATTAATAACTATTGATATAAATGCATTTTAATGTTGTTTCAGATAGCAACATTCATCAGATAAAAGTTTAAGATCACAGTCTTCTGACATTAATAAAGTTTTGACAAGTTAGGCTTTACTCATCAAAACTATTAATGCCAAAAGACAGTAATCTTAAACTTTTAACTCAAAAATCTGGTGTGACAAATAATAATTTCTTCATACTCCTTGCAGTTTTCATTCTATGGAAATTGCAAGGTAATATTTTTCACATAACATTCATCAGCATGATCTGAATATCTGTTACTTCAAACAATGTTGTTATATTGTTTTAGAGGATTTTAACACAGTAATAATAAAATACATAATTGATTACATATTCAAAGATGTAACTTTATATCTATCATGAATCAGTTTTTTGAAATTATTAATTTTTCAATATTGTTACTCCATTGATCATATCAATAACTTTTTCCAAAAATAAGACTGAAGGGAAAACAAACTGTCCAATTTATCAAAAATCTAGAAGTACTGTTTGTTTATTTCATATTCCAATTATATTTGATTCAATTTACTATTTAAATGAAACAATCATAATTTGATTTATTTTATAAACTTAAAGGAAAAAGATTACCAGTAAGTAAAAATATATAGAAGTACACCAACAGAAACTACAGACAAATAGTTTGACATTACTTAAAATTTTCTAATACAGTGTTTAGCTTTCTATGTCACAAATATCACATGTATTTTTTTTAATGCTATGATTCAGAATTAAACTGAATTGAAATTGATATATATTTAATGAGAGGAAAAAATTAAATTGCAAGGACTTCCTTTTCATATATTTATTGTTATTTTTCAATTTAATATGATATTTATCTTTTCATTTTTTCTTAAAATTGATATCATATATTTTTCTTATATTTGCTACAACTTTTATTAATTTAATACTAATTTAATAATGTGCAATATCTGCAAATCTAATCTGAAACTTATTTTAAGGTTAAAACTGACATTTCTACTGTTGTATTTGGTTTTCCAATGTAAAAAAATAATAAATTCTTACAATGTATTTTTGTGAACTTTGATTCAAAACATAAGATTCTATTTTTTGATAATGTATTTTTTTTGTACTTTTACAATAAAATAAAAAAAATTGTAAAATTGACTTTTACATTTAAAAAAATATGATAAAAAATGTTCATTACTAAATCAAATATTTCCACAGACATTTCAGTACTTATATAACCATATGATCATATATTCCTGTGAGATAGGAAAGTAAATAAATGTAATTATCTTATATATTTGTTTATATTAAATTTGTGACTGATTTATTATTCATTAAAAATTACTTCATGATTTCCTTACAGTCATTAATTCATATCATTAAAATCAATTGGAATTGTTTTTCATAAATAAGTTTTTCAATTAGTAATTTAAAGTAATTACTTTAACATTTATTAAAATATTTGATATAAATGAAATTGCAATTTTAACATATGTAAATGATTACATAAGATTTTTCACAATGTAAATTTTATTGTGAAAGATCATTTGCAATAATTTTATTCTAGTTCAGATTTTTAAAAATTTGAAGAATTTTTAAATTAAATGTATTAAAAAATTGTCAAAGTATTCATAAAATAATAAATATCTATCACAATTTATATTATTTAAATAATTAAAACATTATATACAATTATTATATTACTAAATATTTACATAATTGCAAGACTGAGTGAATATTTAAATAATGAATTTTTTTAAATTTGTTTTTATATTTTAATTAAAATAACTGATGATTACATTATACAAAACTAGGGATTAAAATTATACAGTACTGTATATGAATTAATAAAGAAAAATTTGAGTTTTTAGACAGCTTAATTGGAAGTAAACATGCTTGCTTTGCAAAAATATAAGTTCTCCTCTAAGATATACTTTTAATTAAATTCAAAAAATAAATCTAGATAATTAAAATTTATTTGGCCATTAAAATTATCAACAGATGCCAACATTACCTCCAAACAGTGACATTTAAATCATTTGTATAATCCCTATCTTAATTATATCTAAATTATTAAAAATAATCAGATATTCTCGCAATTTATGTCTATATTTAAATTATTATGAAAAAAAAACTTTCAAGTATGGGATGGTAGGATTTACAATCAGGAAATGAATGAATTCAAAGTAAAATAAAAATATTTTACTTTGATGTAACTGTTACATTTAAAATTAAATTTGTATGTTATTAATATCTTTTCTTTCATTCAAAATGTTTGAAAAAAATTTATTTTAACAGATTTATACTATTTAAAAAAATGAAACATGTCTGGCATAATTGAAAAATTAAATTAGAAACAAAACTTCATATTTAATAAATTATTTTTTTTAAATATTTAAAATACAGTAATGTTATAAATCTCAATTTATCAATAAAAAGTTTTTGCAGTTATAAAATATCACAAAGATTTACAAAAATTAAATTTATGCATTATTTAGAGAGTTTTATAAATAGATTTTATGAAACAAACTTGTTAAATTCTTTAGTAGACATGTTCCATAAGTAAACAAGTAAATCTATATTTTTGGAGAAGAAGTGATAATAAAGTAATAATAAAAATAATAAATTTAGAAATTTCAAATCTTATCAACATATGTTTTTTCATTTTTATTACAACAGTTTGTAATAATATAGCAAAACATTTTCCCAATATTAATTATTATTTGAAAGAAAAAGCAAGAAAATAATTTATGAATAAAACTTCGATTATTTACAAATTACATTTAATAAATAGTATTTCCTGAAACTATTACAGCAGAATTATTAATGAAAGTATCATATAGTTAATTAATTTATTATTCAATTAATTAACAGCAATAAAAATTTGAATTTATGCTAACTTAATGGTTTGTTATTCATTTAAAAATGAACAATCACAGCATTACAAAAACTAAATTTATAAGTTACTGTATTTACTTGCATGTAAGATGAGGTGAGACTCTAAAAATCAAAATGAAGAAAATTAGATTTATTAATACAATTCTAATTTTATTTCATTTAATCACAAATAAAATATCAAATGCATGTAAATTCACATATTGTGCCGCAAAAATCACCAGCATCTTAAACTTTAAGGAAAATCTTGTAAAATCAACAACATAATTTGTTCATTTAAAACTAGACAATCAGGAACCTTTCTCGCCAATTCTTAACTGTCAAATTCACTCTACGTCGATTACACTTACGAGTTTCTCCGAATTCTGAATAACCATCAGTTTTCACGTTGGAATGGATTAAAACTTATATCGGGCTCCCGTGTGATTTTGGAATTTCAATTCAAAAGTTTCACTTTTCCTATTGCTATTCATCTTTACCCGACAATACACAAGAATGATTCAAACGACTTGGATAAAATACTTTTGTTTTTAAATGCCAGAGATTGAGCATCCGGTAAAAAATGCAAATACATGGTTCACAAAAATTATTTCAAAAACGCAAAGAATCCTTTGATTGCACATATAGGACAATGCAGGTTTTTCAAGCAGCAAAAAATGAATAAAAAAACCTCATCCTATATGCGAGTAAATACATTATTACTTATTGAAAGAAATAAGAACATTCAGATGCAATGCTAAAGTATGTATATTTATAATCACATAATGATGAAAATTATCATTAAATCTGATTTTGTATTTGTAATACAGATCACCGCAAAGTATTGTAATTTATTTAAATACAATTTTTGTAGAAATTTTAATAACATTTAATTAATTTCTTAATATTCTGAATGTGTATTTAAAGATTAAATTCTATAAATTAAATAAGATTTCATTTTAACTCAGCACTCAGTAACATTATATTGAAGAAACTAAAATGCAATCATTAACATAAAATTTCCTTCCCCTCCTGAAAACATTGGATTTAATTACATTATTAAGTCAATGGATATTGTTTAATCATTCATTAATTTATAATGTATTTAATTCAACTGTGAATATGAATGTATGAAAAGTTTTAAGTGTATTTTATGACGAGAAGATAAATATTAATTAATACAAATTAATGTAATAATTATAACATGAGGTTTTCTAATAACTCACCTTTGATATTAAAAGAGAGTTTCTGCAAGTTGTTCTGTTTAAATATTCTTTTTTTCTCGTTTTTTACTGGTAAAATATATAAGAGTATTATTTCTTCGTCTGACTCACGACCAACATGTCGCTGATGGAAGCGACCTCTGCAGAGACGAAAATTGATTAATGTGTACTTCCATAGGAGACCTTCGAGAAAAAAAAAATAAATAAATAAAATAAAAACTGTTTAAAGAAACAAATTAATTATTTAATGTATACGATTAATACTTTACTTATTTAAATTAAAATAATATGATAATAAATATTACATTTTTATCATTATAAATATATTTTATTATCATAGATATTATTTATAAGTCTCGGACTAGAAAGAATGATAATAGCGATATTGTGATAAATTGGACAAAATATGAAATCTCTATGAATTGACGAACTTAGAATAGACACGGAAATAAAAGATATTTTTATTATTTTATCTCGGATAATGTATAGTTACATTTTATTATCTAAATAAATAGAATTTTATTTTATGTAAAAGAATAGCTCGCTATTTAATCTACCGAAACTGATGGTGCCGGTTCCTAGTTTATCTTGATTAATCTGACTGTTTTTTACGGGAATGGAATTAAAAAAATAATAAAAATAATAACGTTTTTATGTTTTTATGGATTTTAAAATAATAAAATAAATTCTAGAAAAATTATTTCCTTAGTTTCGTTTTGTTTCCATACGCTATAAAACCATTCTCAATCTTAATCTAGGAAGAGAATGACTTTCTAAAAGAAGAGCGAACTGAGAAAATTATGAAATGATTAAGTGATGTCGGAAATAAGCTTTGCAATGGCTTTAAAATACCAAGAAAACGTCATAAATAATTCTTAAAATAAAATAACAACTCAATATATAAGTTAAGTAAACCGAGTTTTCGAAATGAATTTTTTAAATTTTTTTTTATTTTTTTAAAAAATACTGCAAATATAAAAATAACTCGTATTAATTTAATAGACTGATGACAAATATTCGACATAATATTTACAATTTCTATATCGTTTAAAAAAATTTTTAATTTAACTGGAGTTTAGACCCTTCGATTCGGTAATAAAAATCATCAATTATTTTAGTTTTAGTAATAGTTTGGACTTATATAACTGGCTAAATGACATTTATATTACTATATTTGGTTTTCAACTGCATGAACGTAAGGATATAGATCAGAATTAGCATTTTCTAATGGAAATTATATTCATGGTAGACAACCTTACCACTTACGTCACTAAAACAAGTAGGTTTATAACTTACGAAACAGCGTTAAACAGGTGAGATTCGTATACTGATATATTGATAATTAATATTATAACTATAGACTACGATAAGAAAAATTAATGTAATTTGTTTAAACATCAACGAGCCGGCATATAAATATTTAAAAATTTTATAATAAATGTTCTTAATAATTATCTTTGCGCAATGTTTTTAATTATAAATAAGTGTTTAAAATGATATAAAACTTATTTACTATTTAAAGTTAATATATATTTTATTTAAAATTAAAAAAAAAGTTTAAAGTCGAAGTACAGTAATTAAATACTAAAGTATACTGATGAGATTTATAACATTCTTTTAAGACTACTATCACTGTAATTCTTCTTTTTTTAGATAGAAAACTGTAATTAAATAATATAATTCGCATTCTTATAAATCTAAATTTAATCAGTTTATAACTTTTAATTAATAAATTAACAAAGTTAATAGGATTATATATAAGATATTTACTTTATTAAAAATAAGAAAAATCATATAAAGCTAACCCCTTACCGAAATTTCCCTGCTAAGCATTTGAGTATGAAGTTCAAGTTCTCTACTGATAAGTAAATCTTGAATAAATTTTCAAAGTAAACAAAATTGAATGTAATTTATAAAGTCATACTTTTAATAAAATAGTAATTCTTTTGTTAATATAAATATGTTTGCGTATTTCGATCAATATTCATAACATAAACCTACATTTCTTGTTTAAATAATTTGTAAAATTTACATAACAATTTAGTTATTGCTTACATTTTTTCTTTCAACTTTAGGTCAAAGCGTTGGCGATCGGACTGTCATCCGTCTTAAAATATGATCTAAGAAAAATCTAATCAAATTTAATTTCTAAGAATATATTAAAAAAAAAGTTATAAAGTTACAGCTAAGATAAACTTATAAACACGCAAAAAAAAGTAACAGAAAAAAAATATTCGTTATTTTTCTGTATAAAAACTAAGTTAATTAATTTTTATATCCTGTAACGGTAAAGCCGATTTTACTCCAAACTGCTTCAAAATACTATTTATTGTTCGAAAACAAGTTTTTATTAAATAGATGGAAGCTTACATGTCGTAATGTTTTTACCCCATCCGGGGTAATTGCCTTAAGATGTTATCCAGTCCACTACCTCTGCAAACTTGTTGAACTTTGGGTGTAAAACAAGGTCGTAGTAAATGGCGTAGGCATTTGGTCTTCATCCTCCACACATATAATAAGAGAGTTTACTAAGACATTAGGTAACAATAGGAACTGCTTCATATCTAGTAAGTATCTTACTCTTTTATATCACGTAAATCATAAAACTTTTAACAAATTTTAATTCGTTAGCCTATTGTAATACTTTTTCTAACTTTTTTACGAGTGTGTTTGTATGAAGTACTTCAAGGAGAAAGTCGATAATTATATATGTGTTTATAAATAGCAGTATTTATGAGGAGTAAGAAAAAAAATTTTGTTTTTTACTTAAAGTTTTATAAATATAAAAACTATAAGTAAAATATAGAAAAACTGTAACCCTTTGTAAGATATAAAAATATAAATTCCTTGCGCTACATTATGCATTCCAATAGTATTTTCAATCGTTCTTCCTACTTCGTAGTTGCGAAACATTGCTATATAAAATTTAATGTAGCAAATGTTGTAGTGTAAGCTTTAAACACGGTTTACTTCATCAAAAATTTAAAACTTCGAGTTTTCGAATTTTGCAGAGTTCTTTTTCGTAAAATATCCTAAAGATCAATGAAAGGATTCATTCCTCAATTTAAGAAATTAAAGCTATTTACCAAAAAATAATTGCGTTTATATATATAAATATACATAAAGTAAAATATTCACTTTTTCCATCAAAAATTGCGAAATATGCTTAGAAAAATATTTATTTTGGTTCAATAAACTTACATTTGCGCAATAGTGAGAGGCGATATTGGGTTATTTTGCGGGTCATCATCGACCTTCAAGCAATTTGAACATCCTTGAAGTCTATTTAATTTTATCTGGTGCTATGTTGTTATAGGGAAAGCCTTTCTATTAAATGAAATGTGTCAATCCTTTCATTAATTAAATGACCAGATATATTTATAAATATGAACGATGAAACATTATGGTAAATACATTTTTTATTTGATATTTTTACTTTATTAAATTAGTTTTTAAATTAAAATTTCGTTTTAAAACATAGCCATTAAAAGATTTACATTTATCACTGTTTAAGTGTTTAAAACTTTTTAAAAAAAGCATTTAAAATTAATGTAAATATATTGTTCTTCTTTCGTGAGAATTTCTATGAATTAACTTTATTTTAATTAATTTTTAAAATATTTTTCATCTAAATCTCAATTTCCTGCATTCATATATACGGATTAAATTAAGTACAGTATACAATATTCAAAATAAAATTATATATTATTAAAATAATTGAATAGATTTATTACGTATTTAAATATTAATTTAAATAATTAATTATAAACATTAAATTAATCTTGCGTCATTATAATTATTTACAAATTACAAAGCGGTAGAGTGTAAAGTAAATACTACGATAATAGTGTGATGATTGGTCTGGTTTTGTATTATTTTATAGCTTAAACCGGATACATAATGTATATTAGAGACAAAAAAAATTTACGATATAGAATTCGATATAAATATCCAATTATTGCTGTAATAATGTTCCATTTATTTGATCGATTTTGAAAGAGAAGAGAAAAATTTCATTACAAATATCTGTATGCAAGTTTAATAAAGTAATTTTGTTGTAGTGCTTCGTATTATAGTCATAAATCTTTTTATACGGGAATGTTATCAATGCGAAATATTTAAATCGAAAAATCTGTAACGTTGGAGATTAAATTCATACTTTTTCTTGAGAAAAACGTAAATAAAAATGGAAGATATGGAAGTGAAAATTTTTGTAATTTTTATTATATATAATTACAAATTGAGGTTCAGATTATTCTAGCAATAGCTGTTTTTCTATGATTGTGAGTTAAAATTATCTTAACATATAATTTATAACTTATGCCACAGGTCATAATTAGATTCCCTTAAAAGGGAATCTAATTATGGACTCGAGTATATTAAAAAAAAAAAGGCAATGTACAAGATTGTATTGTATTTTTTAAATAATAAAATTTAACAAATAAAAACACTTTCTTAATACATAAGAAATAAAATGGAAATAAAGATGATTACAATATTATACAATAAAATATATAACATATTAAATTTGTTATATATAAAATTATATATTATTTATACTTAATATTAAAATATTATTATATTAGTTGATTAATATCATTAGGAAAACAGAAAATGTGTTTTGATTTAAAAATTAGTTTCTTCTATCCGAAATTTTATTAAATTTGTTTAATGCACGTTGATAAATCATTTCTGAAAGATTTTGTTTTTCTAAAATCGATATTAATTTTATATAAAGTCTGATATTTGCACAGAATTTTTTCTTTGATTAGTTATTTAGTCATTTAAACTGATAAAACAGACTTGCGTTTAGAAGATAAATAAATATAAGTACTATAATGGTATGTAATACTATAATGGTAATACTATTGGTATGATTTATTATGGGTTATTATACAAATCTGTTATCAATTTAAAAGAATCTAAACAAAAACAAAAACAAAAAGTATAATGGATCATTAGTGAGTATATTTCCACAACTATTTGTGACCTTCTATCTTGAATTAATGTTAATGATTTTCAAATTATTTTCTGAGAAAATTTACACTAATAATACATTCATTAAGCAAATATTTTTGTTTTTTAATACAGGAAAAGAAGAATGAATTTCATAATTATAACAGTTTTGTTCACACTTACTGTATTCGTATCACAGGCGTATGCAAATGAACCGGGAAGAAACTCGACTGTCACGGAATATCAAAATAGACCGGCTACAACAAGACGACCTACCCAAAATTTAGCATTATTTCAAAGACCTTTACTAGGAGGTTCTGGAAATTTCTTAAATTCTTTAGGATCTCTTCTTGGTAATTTAGGAAGTCTTGCAGGTCTGGGAGGTCCTGGAGGCTCTGGTCTTCTTGGTGGTTCTGGAGGTTCTGGACTTCTTGGAGGTTCAGGACTTTTTGGAGGTTCTGGACTTCTTGGAGGATCTGGAGGTTCTGGACTTCTTGGTGGTTCTGGAGGTTCTGGACTTCTTGGTGGTTCTGGAGGTTCTGGACTTCTTGGAGGATCTGGAGGTTCTGGGCTTCTTGGGGGTTCAGGAGGTCTTGGTAGTCTTTTCAATTTCGGAAACTTAGGCAATTTCGGAGGTTCCAACTCTGGAGGTTCCAGCTCCGGAGGTTCTGACTCCGGAAGTTCCAACTCACTCGGATTATCGAATTTATTCGAAGGAGCCACTTCCAGGTTAAATGAAGTTTTGGGCACTATGACGGGTGTTTTGGCAGCCGTCGGAGGTGGCTATCTATTATACGTAGCTATGGTGGCTGCATATGGTAACGTTCTAGGACAGCAATATCATTTAGCGGGACATCGCAGTTCCGAAAATTTCTTCGAGAAAATATCATCTCTCGATTACCCCGAATTAGTTTTTGATTGGTTAAAAGTAGAAGACGAACAATGCAAAACGAAAATGGTTTGTCAGCTGCATTCATTTTTATCTCAAAATGGTTTACCAGCTGTTGCGTTAGACGGATTGAGGTAAAATTAAACTAAATCATTTTTTTTTCTTTTTATTATTATTAAAACATTTAGAATAGTAAATGAAAATTCTTGTTTTATTTTATTTTTATAGCCGGAAAATTCCAGGAATGAAAAAATATATTAAAGCGGCAAGAAGAGGAGCGAAGAATCAAAGTTGTCACAATTCCTGTCCTCTGTCATTTACTCAAATTTTCTTAAGGGCATTTGGATTTCTTTGACACTTTTACATAATTCAATTTTATATAATGGATAATTTGCATATCACAAATGACATACCGTATGTTGAAAAATTTGAGAAAGTTTACAAATAATATATATTTTTATTTAAAAAAAAAATATCTTGTATACAAATATACATATAAATTAACATTAAAATATTTTTATATGAAAATTTATTTATAACTTATTTATTTATTTATATTTAAAATGAAACATATTAATAAAAATTGTATAATTAATTAAAAAGCAATTAATCAAAATAAATGAATAATTACCTGTTCACCATGTAAAAGATCTTCCAATAATTCTGCATTTCCCCATAAAGCTGCCTGATGGAGCAAAAGACCAGAAAATTCTTCTTCGTTATCATCTTCAGCCATAATTAAGTTTTATTATTCAAATACCTATTATTGAAAAAAATATTACAATTTAATACAAATATTAAAAGTGATAAACTTTATAATACAACTATACATTTCAAGTTATGTAATTTTACACATGAAAAGCAAAACTGAAAAAAAAAAAAAGTTAATAATTTTTAAAATTTTTTATTAAAAAAATGTTTTCTCACGCAATAAACAACAATAGTAAACTCACTGAATTATTTCAATGCTTTGCAAAGGATAGTTCACCGACCTTGAAATTTCATTAAATATATTCACAAATTATAAATTTATTAATAAGTTAATCATATTTTATAAGGTATATGAAAACATAACCTTGAAATGTAACTTATGACAAGTGAGCGTGAAAATTACTACTAGTCTATAGNTATATATATAAATATTATTTTTTATATTTAAAATGTTTTGCTTAATTATTAAAAATTGCCCAATCAGAACAAAGTAAAAGCAAGTGATTTGAGAGAATGACGTCTGCTTGTAAAATTTTACGTCACAAATTTTTTTTGACGTAATCTCAAACTACCAATTAAAATCGAGTATCTGTAATTTGCATACGATTTTAAAGCATGTCATCTGCTTTGAAAATTTATTTATTGATAATAATAATGTCGAATATTGTAAGACAATCATTACTTTAAATTTAATATAAAAAGTATAAGGAAATGAGACATATATTCCTATAATGATTTTAATTTGTATTATAAAAACTCCAAATTTCAAATAATTTTATTTATAATTTGTTCCCGTTTAGTTATTAGACAGTTTCAAATATAAATAGTGATAAGGTCGAGGTACAGTACATAGGAAAAAAGAAAACATTCTTATTACATAACAATAGACACATTGAATATATTCAGCATTGTGTTGGAGCTAATTATATATTTTAACGTGTCTTGTTCGCCCTACAAATAGGAACCACACAAACACACATACTCGCACAAATATACGAGAAAAAAAAATGATAAAAATTTAAAGAAAAACTCTAAACGTACAGAGTATTAAATTTGTTTCCATACAGCAAAATTAAATTACATTTTTTTTTTAGAAAATGTCAAAATATTTTGTTATCCTATGGACAAAAAGCATGGGAAATTGCCTGAGGTATCCACCAACAGGGAATCCCAAACCAATCTTTTATATATACTCATTACCGTAATAAGAATATCGAAATTTAAATTTGGACCAGATTTGAGGATCCTAGATTGGCAGTTTGGCGCAAAAGCAGGATGCACTGATACAGCGTTAAAAAGTGAACGAGATTCCCCCCCCAAAATTCCCCGAACAAGAACGTTTAAAGTCAACACTGTACAGTATATGGCACCCCCTAATTCAAATTTGCCTGGGGCCCCCATGAAGATATAAAATAAAATACAAGATTAGATAAGGGTTATTATGTTTATTTCAATTGCTTTTTTAAAATGTTTAAATTCTAAGGTAATTTTTTTCCTAAAAAGCAAAAACTATATACAGGTCTGTGTACAGTATTGTACTGTACATAAATGATAAGATTCTAAAATTTCGTTGCGTTTTTTTTTTAATTATAATTTTATATATACAGTAAATATAAAAGTAACAGATTTTTCGTATAATATTTTTGTCATTAAACAATAAAGTATAAAATTTATATTAAAAAATTCGTGTTGTTAGCCATTTTAACTGCTAAAAATATTATTTTCTAAAAGTTAAAAATCATTTGTATCTATAAGTCGTAAGTGCCAGTTAATTTTGAAATCTTACAAAGTTTCATTCAATATAAAACTGTTTGTAATTGGAACCTCTTAAGCTCAGTAAGCATATGATTTGTTTATAAGGTTGTTAATACTATCGAATATTTCTTTTGGTACGACAATTTCTGCAGAGACTTTCAACACTGTAGTTTAGAAGACGATAGCTTCTTTCGAAATGAATGACTGGGAATGCGGACGTTCTTCCCAGACGGCAGATTAGCTCATTGTTACGATAATAAGTTTATCCCGTTTTTGGAGACTGCACTACCTGACACGTGCCGTCTTTAAGGTGGAGACAAATGATGATATAATCTTTTATATTAATAAATAAGTTTTAAAAAGTATTCCCAGGCTTATTTTTGTCGTCAATATTTTACATCGAAGTATTTTTACTTCCGTAAATAAGCCCAGAGATTATTTACGTAAGTAAAAAGTAGTAAAATTGTATTATTTTAGTTGGAAAATGATATACTGTATAAATATTAGGAAAGAAGTTTCGAGTGACGTCTAGAGTAAATGTTATATCGAAAAGCAGACCATTATATAAATACATTAAATCGTTTTTCTTTTTAGAAATAATTTAATTAGCTTTTGTATTATTATAAAAACCAAAATTAAAAGCAAAAATGTGTATAATAAGACACGTTAAATCACTATATTACTACATAAAATTAAATTATTTCCAATAATACAATAATGAAATTTTAATGAAGTTTTATTAAGTATTATAAAATAAAAAGAAATTAAATTACTTGTTAAACTTATGACATTTTATTAATGTTTAAAAAACATCAAAACATCAAAAATTTATAAATCAAATGGAGCTATTTCATTACAAAAAAACAATCAAACTAGTTCAATTTTTTTTGTTTTTTGTTTTTTCTATTAAAATGAAATATAAACACGAAATCGTCGTTATGAAGCTGAAATATTATAATTTAACTTGACCTTAATTTGTCAGGAAATAAAACTTTTTAGGAGAAATATATTATAATCCAAAAAATTAAAATTACAAATAATAATAATATCCATCCATATTGAATATATTAAATAAATTGAACTCCTCGTAAATAAAAGTATTTTGATACATTTGAAAATCTAATTAGCTGTTCCATTTCTACTATTAAAAAGGTATGAACTTGGATCATAACATTAAAAAAAATTTATTTTGTGTGCATTAATTTTCAATTAAATTATCTGACCTTATTAAAGGCGACATATTATCTATAAGTAGCACATAATTTATTTTACGCTGATTAAAAGAAAGAGGAAAAAAATATAATAAAATATAAAATCATAACATTGCTGATATTAAAGATAAGTTGTTGCAGGAATATAGCTTACATGGACATCGCAAAAAATTAAAAATTGCAACTAAGATAAGAATAAAATTTCTAAGAAGTTATACGAATATAATATTAACAAATAAAATGACCTATTTAATTTAATAACCTTTCCTTAACGTCGGGATTTTTTTTAAGTATAACGAAATACATAGAAATGATCTTGAACTTTAAAAGAAATTTATGATAGAAAATGACATTAAATTTAAAAATTTAACAGAATATTAATACAGATTTATTATCAGATTTTAATTTAATTTAATTTATTTATGTAATTATGGATTAAAAAAACAACAATGTTAGAGACCCGTCTTTCTTAAAAATTAATAAAACTTACGGTAACTTATACGTAATTGTAGACACTTCCTTAAAAAGTGTTTTAAATTCAGTACATTGTAAATCTAATTTCTTTTTATAACACAAGAGAACACTAGTAAAATAACTCATTATATTCAGATAAAGAAATAAATTCTATTTGAAGATAAAAATAGAATTTTAGTATTGTAAGTGGATGATATTAGGAGAAACAATCCCGTAACATTTATATATATATAAAAAAAATGTATTCGACTTCAATAGACAATACTGTTTTTTAAAGGAAAAACAATTGAAAATGTAATAAAATCTTAATAGGAATGGAAACTGAAAAAATTAAAGTATGTATCCTGTTGAGAGCTTATTCAATGTCAAGTGAAGTAAATAATGTAATAGCTATCCAATTAGGTTAACTCTGTACCAACAAAACTTTAAAAATGAATAGATTTTAACACATAGACACTACATTTAAACGTTGATACTCTTATAAATAACAAGTTTAATTACTGAGTCATTTCCTTTAGGAGCATCAGCTAAAAAGCTACATACAAAACACAACCTTTGTATCAAGAGAATTAACAAAATTATATATGTATATATTTTTTTAACAATAACTTTAAATCAAGGTTTATCAAAAATCCGGTTAAGTATACTTTAATGTTATAATAAAGTTAAATTATTATACTCTCTTATTAAACAAAAAACAATTTAGTTTTTGTTTAATAAGAGAGTATAATAATAGAATTAAAAGTTATTGCCAATAAAGAATGAACTATAAAACAAGTATAAATTAACAATAGGCCTAAAGGTCTACTTTAAACGATTAAAATCTTGAAATGTTACTTCAGAATTATCAATAAACAAAAATAGACTTAAATGCATTAAATGATCACAGATAGAATGAGTTATTATTTAAATAACGAACTAGGTCAATGGAGACAGATTGTTTTTTTTTAATTTTTAATTTATTTATATTAATTATCAATTCTGAATATTTAATTAATGTTGTAATAAAATAATGGAAAATGTTTATCTTACATATTAAGAAAGTAATTTAATCAGAATATTCATTTAGTAAAAAAAGTCAGAGTACAATATTATAGAATGATACTAGTAAAATAAGTTTTTATAAATAAATGCAAGTCTTATTGATGTATTTATTTTCAATAGGAAAGTTTTCCGCATGAAAGATATAATTTTCTAAATGGAAACGAAAAAAAATCCTTATATTTTTATTTATTTTTCTATCATTTTTATATAATATTTTTCTTGATTTCTTTTGTTTACTTTTATATATGTTTTTCTTCTTGTTATTAGCTACTATAAAATATATTTGAATTGTAATTTAAAAATTATTTAAAAAAATGTGATTGTTTTCATAGATTAATGAGTCAAAAATATAAAATTCCTCATAGTTTTTTTTAATTGATTTCTTTATGTAAGTATTTGAATTTGTTTTATCTTAATTTTATTATTATTATTTAGTAGTGTCTGTTTAATAGCCTTTGCTGACTTCTACTAAGGAGAATATATGCAATTATGAAAACCACATTTATGAATATTCAATTATTTCAAATAGACTTGTGAATAGGATTATGAAATAAAAGAAATATTATAGAGTAAAAATTTTATAATATCTATGCATAATTCTGTTCTTTTAATTGAAATAAATCTTCAATAGGGTCTTCAATTCAGAAATTTCCATGTTAAAGTGAAATATTTAGTTCACCTATTTGACTTGAACAACTCGTTTAAGTGGGTGAACAAAGCACTTGATAAGCTTTAATTGTTTTCCTTAAGAAAAATATGTTTGTAGAAGATGAATTAATGACATCGATAAAATGGACGAAACTAATAGGCTGTAGTTAAAATAACTGACGGTTATTATCTTGCAATTTGTGCGTGTTGATAGGCTACTAATTTATGTTATAGATTTAATCTATTAAAATATAATAGGAACTATTTTATTAGGAAATTCAGAATCTAATCTCAAATTATCCATTAATTAACAGATAAAAACAAAAATGTACTGTACATCAATAATTAGACTACGATGAAATTTGACAATCTATTTAGTAAGATGCATTGCAATTAAATTAAACTTATGACATTTTATTAATGTTTAAAAAACATCAAAACATCAAAAATTTATAAATCAAATGGAGCTATTTCATTACAAAAAAACAATCAAACTAGTTCAATTTTTTTTGTTTTTTGTTTTTTCTATTAAAATGAAATATAAACACGAAATCGTCGTTATGAAGCTGAAATATTATAATTTAACTTGACCTTAATTTGTCAGGAAATAAAACTTTTTAGGAGAAATATATTATAATCCAAAAAATTAAAATTACAAATAATAATAATATCCATCCATATTGAATATATTAAATAAATTGAACTCCTCGTAAATAAAAGTATTTTGATACATTTGAAAATCTAATTAGCTGTTCCATTTCTACTATTAAAAAGGTATGAACTTGGATCATAACATTAAAAAAAATTTATTTTGTGTGCATTAATTTTCAATTAAATTATCTGACCTTATTAAAGGCGACATATTATCTATAAGTAGCACATAATTTATTTTACGCTGATTAAAAGAAAGAGGAAAAAAATATAATAAAATATAAAATCATAACATTGCTGATATTAAAGATANAGAGTCCCAATTGTATAATTTAACCATTAAATGGATTATTTGTTGAAAGAGCATTCAAAGTAGCCACGAAAACAACTAGAATGCTCGCGCGGAGTTACGCGGATGTAAAAAAAGAACGCACCCTTTATTACATTTTATGCTGTACGAGGGTTTTACTCAATTCCCGAACCGTGTTAGAGTGAACCCGTGCTATAGAAGTACCGTGTTATACGGGGTTACTTGTATATAATTATTAGTAACGACTAATACGAAAACAATTTTAATTTTTCGAAGTTATAATTTTAAAGAAAAAATTGTAAGTTGATGCTGCTGCTGCTGCTGCTGATGATGATGATAAAAAAATTGTAGTATTGATGATAATAGTTTATTATAGTTTTAATTATATTAAATGACAGTTCTGTTATTAAATGCAATTAAATTTCTTATTTAATGTATTAATATTTTTAATTTTCCAAATTAAATTTGACTGTACTAAAAAATGAAAAATGTCCAGAAAAACTTTCCTAATTGATAAAGACATTTTTTAAAACATAAAAGTGCTAAGTTTTAATCTATCAAAACGAATAAACAGACAAAATAATAAAATATTAAATCACACTGAAATTTATTATAATTCTATCATCATCATCAATCTTTATTAGTATAAAGGGTGGAAGCCCTGTTACTCAGAGACTAAGTAATTACAATTATCAAAACGAAAATAGTCTATACATTTTACATAAATAATTATTTTCTTACAAATTCTTAAATTTTATCTATTATTTAGTGGTTACATCTTCCTTCGCAATTTTAATTACAAATTTATACAAATTGTATTGTACATCCTGTTGATTGAGTCATTTAGTTCTTCCATTATAAATTTTGAATCTAAGTATTCGTTATGAAGTGATTTTATAGTTGAAGATAATTAAATAGAAGTAATTTTTTGAAACCGTCCATAGAAATTTAACCATGCTTCAAAATTTATTTCTGAAGAGTTGTTGCTGAAGTCGATGTTGATCCGGAATTTTCGAATTGTTGAATAAAAAGTTTACTTTTCCCTTTATCATTTAGGGGAGATCGGGGCAAGATCGGCATGTTAAGCTTTACTTAAGTTTTGTGTAATAAATACTGCTGTAAACTGAAAAAAAAGCTTTGCATATTGTCTATTGGAATGTTACCTTACTATAGAACTGGTTAAAATCAGTTTGGAAATAAAAATAATTAAAATAATTACAACTTTACAAGAAGAGAGAAATTGACGAAGTTGCCCCGGGTATAGGGGCAAGATCGGCAACTTCTCTCTTTTTGTAAAGTTGTAATTATTTTAATTATTTTTATTAAAGTTGCCCCTGGTATAGGGGCAACAGTAATGGGGCAAGATAGGCACGTATATAAAATTATGTTATTAACAATGTATAAGTTGGAATTCACTATTAAAACAAAGAAATACAAATCCAACACCCATTTAATATTATTACAACGAAATGCAAGTTCAAAGACATATATACATGAATAACAAATGCAAACATGTTTTCATTTATCATCTGTTTGATTTTTATCCTTTGCTTCTAATGTGGCTTTATGTTGCCGATCTTACCCCGCTAGTCATGATTTCGAAACATTAAGTACAACCCTGAGAACAGAATGCCAAGCCACGATCTGGCCACGTGAATAAGTTGAAGTTACATCCTTCTAACAGGAAAAGTAACTTTCGTTATCATGGAATTATAACAAAACCTGCCAATTCAATATAAATGGAAAAAAAATATTATATGGAATTGAACGAAAATGAAAATTTGCTTGATAATTCAACTACGCTTGTTGGAGAACAATAAAAACACTACACTCAACAAGCCACTAATAAAACTCAACTGCCTAACCTATAACCAAAGTCTCCTTTTAATTTGTTTTTTAAAAAAAGCGCTTGACAAACTTGCCCCGCTTGCCGAAGTTGCCCCGATCTCCCCTATTAGAGTAGTTTCCAAGTTTACAAAGTTTCTTTTCTTTTTTGCTTTAAGTAAATTGTTATAAATTTGCTTGGCTTTTTTACAGTTAAAAGATGTTTTGATTATTTGAATTTTTTCTAAATAATTTCAATTTTTTTTGTTTTAATAATTTCATTTTATTGCAATCAAAATCGAAGCAAGGGTTTTTGAATCGAACATGTTGTTTTTTCACATTTTTAATATGTATATGTTACTGTGAATGACCGATATCTGACGAATGTCGAGATTCTCCGGTGAATGTCAGCATTCACACAGTCGTTTCGTGTATGTACGAAATATTTGTTAAATATCATTATTTCTCACTTACACCGGCAAATGTCGACATTCAGCATGCACTGACGGTGAATGTTGAATAAAAATATTTTTATTACGTTAAGACAAAAATGTAACTTTTTAATATATCAGAATAGGAGAAAACTTAAGTAACAGCACATGTAAATAAACTGTTGAACCTAAAACGAACAGCACATTCTTAATCATTAAAGAAAATAATACAATAATAAACTTACACATAAATTATGTGATTAACATTATAAATCTTATTTATTGCAACAACTTAAACTGTTATGGCACTTCGAATTGCACAAGAGTCCCTTGTTTCACAACTGCATTTATTCGTAGAACACTTCTTTTTGCAATGACAGCGTGTATAGCCTTGCCCTCCACTTTTCGAATTATCTGCAGCTGCTCCTCTCAGCAATATTTCTTGAGAAGAAATCTCATCTATGGAAAGTAACTTTTTTATTTACAAATTACGAACTGATTATGGGTATAAAGCTCCTTGAGGGTACTATTTTTGTTTGTTAATTTATAAAAGTTGGAGTCTTCTATTCCAACAACAACCGCCAACACATTTCGGGCATCTGTACGGCCACGGTCGACATCAGGGACTTGTATTCGTATGGTATAACCAATTTGAGCAGAAGGAAACGGCAAAGAATTTGGTGACAGACTGTCGCCTTTCTGTCGACATCGGCTTCTCGGGTGTCGTTTCGACCTCCACCAAAGCTTATCTGTGTTTGTCGACATACACCGGCGATTGTTCGAATGTATAATAATATAATCAAATATTCGGTCTTTCACCGACGTATTTTGTATGTGTCGACATTCACCGGAAAATATCGACATTCTCTAATTTCGGTCTTTCACAGTAACATATATTCTTTCATTAATTGTTCAATGAACATATAAGTTTCTATACAATTTATTTCAGTTAAATTAAATTTATTTCTTATCTCTTTTTGATATCTTGAGAAATTATAAATTTGTCTATTTTTTTCTGTTGTCATAAAAAATTTAGCAATGGAGGGAAAATGGTCTGATGCATCATAATTTAATATTTTCAATTCTGCACATAAATCCAGAAGAATTCAGAACAAATAGTAAAATCAATTGTAGAACTTGTATTAGGCCGGCTTGGTCCAGTTGATGTTTTAGCAGGAACATTTTCTATTAAGCAGTCTTTGAATGTATTTAATTTATAAAACCATTCGTAAGCAATCCATGTTTCTGTTATTCCAATGATATCTGCTTCAAGTTTAAGCTGAAATAAGTCGTTTGATGAAATTTTATTCTTTAATCTCCTGGCAATTCCAGTTTATTACTGCTAACATTTGATTATTCATGGTGTTTATTGTAAAACCGACTCTTTGCAATTTGTTGGACTTTAAGTTATGAAATTCTGTATTGGCGGAATTGATAAAAAAAAAAAAAAAACATTTTCCACATTTACTAATTGTTTTGTTCTCTTATACAGCATGTTATTTTATCTTGACCTAATACCAAAATATCATTACGAAGTTTAACCTGACGATTTTGCTTTTTCATTTCGATGTAAAAGGGAAGAAGATTATTTCGGCTTGTACGAGAATCCTTTGTAAGATCAGCTGAGATTTGCATATTTTGCCATTCATTTGACTCACTTGAAGTTGACGGTAAATCTTGTATGTTCGTTATCCATCTGTGAGTCAGTTTCATCTTTAGACATATTCTATACTTCTTGATCCACAAGTAAACTGAAGTCAGTTATTAGTTTAGTGTTAAAGTAAAATGCTCTTGTTGCTTGACTTACTTTGTAAGGGACTAGGATTAGATTCCACTCCAGAAATAATATTAAAATTAATTTGATATTATTGTATTTTCCTAGTAAAAAATATTTGAAAAACTTCAACACAAAAACCTCTTTCGTATTGTTAAGGTCTGAGAGAAAATGTGCCAGCAGCTTCAGCAGTCACCACACGTCCCCCATTATAGTTCGATTATTATATATACTTAAATATAAGTATTTAAGTAATTTTAAACCTAATTTTAAAATTACTTAAATACTTGTCACATTTTTCTTCATATATATATANAAAAAACCTGTATTATCGTATAAATAGAGTAAAAGAATTATTTAAGCTTTCAGTAATTTGTATCCTTTTCAGGTAAGATTACAATACAGTATATTTATTTGGCCTTAATGTGTATTAAAAAACATTTAAACTTAATATTGATGTCCCAAAATGTCATTAATTTTGATAAGGTTTAGAATTTCACATCAATCTTGACCCAAATTTTAATCTTTTAATAGGGAAGAAGTAATAAAGTACATACGCGAAACTTATTTACTGACAATAAGATGATTCGTGTAGATCAATATCTTTTTAAATAGCCTATACACTGTGTATATGTATATATATATAGCCTATATATATATATTTTTTTGCTTGTTTCGAACAACAATCAGATCTTTCTGGACATAAAATATATATTGACGTTAATAATACTGTCGATATATACGCTAGAATATCAAAATGTCTTTTATATTAAACATATCTTGTAAAACGACTATTTAAACTTATACAGGTTTTTATAAAATTCTACTTGCATAAGGATTGTATACTGGTTATAATTATATAACAGGAGACATTAATTTCCCATTAGGAATATTTTAATGACTTGAGAATTTCGTCTCCTTAAAGGTTAAAACTTATTCTTTGCTTTATAAATGTTTTTGTGTTGTTTAATAATAATTAAAAATATATAAAAATAAATTTAAAAATATATAAAAATAAACAATTTTCTTAAGATAAAAATCAACTTTTTATCTAATGTAACCTAAAGAAAGTTTCAGCAGTCGTCCGTAGAAAATGACAAATTCTATTTACACAACATTTTTTGTAATCTTAAAACTGAATAAGAATTTTTTTTAAAAAAACCTGTATTATCGTATAAATAGAGTAAAAGAATTATTTAAGCTTTCAGTAATTTGTATCCTTTTCAGGTAAGATTACAATACAGTATATTTATTTGGCCTTAATGTGTATTAAAAAACATTTAAACTTAATATTGATGTCCCAAAATGTCATTAATTTTGATAAGGTTTAGAATTTCACATCAATCTTGACCCAAATTTTAATCTTTTAATAGGGAAGAAGTAATAAAGTACATACGCGAAACTTATTTACTGACAATAAGATGATTCGTGTAGATCAATATCTTTTTAAATAGCCTATACACTGTGTATATGTATATATATAGCCTATATATATATTTTTTGCTTGTTTCGAACAACAATCAGATCTTTCTGGACATAAAATATATATTGACGTTAATAATACTGTCGATATATACGCTA
Organism: Centruroides sculpturatus; assembly: GCF_000671375.1. Lineage (NCBI taxonomy): Eukaryota > Metazoa > Arthropoda > Arachnida > Scorpiones > Buthidae > Centruroides > Centruroides sculpturatus. Next base: position 487,387 of record NW_019384338.1, on the reverse strand, counting down.
GAATATCAAAATGTCTTTTATATTAAAAATATCTTGTAAAACGACTATTTAAACTTATACAGGTTTTTATAAAATTCTACTTGCATAAGGATTGTATACTGGTTATAATTATATAACAGGAGACATTAATTTCCCATTAGGAATATTTTAATGACTTGAGAATTTCGTCTCCTTAAAGGTTAAAACTTATTCTTTGCTTTATATAGCGTATTTAATTCATTAAATTTCAATTATTTTATAAGCTATAGGTTATATAATTGGCAAACATTTTTATAATTTTTTAAAAACAAATACACATAAATGAGATAATATTTTGTAATGTTTAATTATCTTGAATGTTTATTAAAGAAAAAGATTTAAAATCATTGTCAATTTTTTCTAAATAAGCTTATAAAATGCTTTAATTAATTAATTATTCTAAATTTACATAATTTAAACAAAAGGAGAAAGAAATGAGGGTAGGTTAGAATTCTTTTTCTTAATTTGAATCTTTATCGAAATTATTTGCTAGTGTTTTAAATATTTAAATATACTGTATAGAAGGTGCGAGCTAATGTGTTAATTAATTTTTTTTTCTACTCGGAACTAAGAGTTTTTGTCATGAGAATGTGCTCTCGACCTTCTAACTTAATTCTTGTTTGTCCAATTCAATGATAAAATCAGTTGTCTTGATTAAAAAAAAAGAATTCCAGTCACTAATGAAACTCAAAACAAACACTAATGAAAATCAATGTTTAATTTATGATATTTTTTGCTTCAATTTTCAATATTTCGATATACATAGATAATTTCCATATATAATTCATGCATCACATTTCTCCAAAATGATTATCAATTCAGATATAATATAAATTTGAATGAAAAATATTTTTGATTTATTATTATTATTATTTCGATTAATTTTACTTATTGCATTATTTGATTTATAGTATTTATTATAATTCTATTGCATAATTAAGTTTAACAATTGTTCAATTAATAAGAAAAAAATTATATTTTATCAATCAATATAATTATAAGTCAGAATTTTAAATTATAGTGTGCACGAGGAAATTCAAGTTCTTTACCTGAAGGGACAAAGTCGCAATTCTTAGAAAAATGCGAGTTGTCCATCTTCTTGGATTTCCTAGAGTTGCGAAACTATTTGAAACTAGTTAAAAGGTCACTAAATATTTGGGCAAATATTTCGATGAAATAATGAACTAACCTACTATTAACTTCATAAATAATCATTTTAATTAATGAAATTAATAATATTGGTAGGAATTTTCAAAGAAATTTATACATTTTATAGTTTATTATTATTAATATTTTTATTTTTTCTGGAAGTATACTCGTAACTTTTATTAATTTTATTAGAAGTTTATATAAGCAATCATATTTGTAAATATATAAGTTATTTTTAGCTAATAACCTATTAAAGTGGTTCCCAAGATAATAATGAACAAGGAGATAGATCAGGAAATAGATATATTATTTAAATAACAATTGTTATTGGTGATATTATCCTTCCAATAAAAACAAATTTTGCCAATAGAAAAAGTCCCTTATCGCTATTGGTGGATCAGGAATTACTCGTAAACAAAACCGGAACGCATGTTCTACTCCAATCTGGTCAGTTAACAAAGCATTCAGCAGATTACATACTCTGGTAGCATCTATATTAATAAATTCAATTTACTACTAAAGGATTCATATTTTCCACCTCACTTCTGTATTCAATTCTAAGGTAAGATTAATCTTTGTTAAGTTTTATTAATATAATTTAAAATTATTATAAGCTTTCTGCCTGTTCGACACTCGAAAGATAACTTTATGTATGAGCGACTTTAAATATATATAACTTATTGTATATAAAATTTTAAATCGTTATAAAGTTGTTTTTATATATATATTGATAGCCTTGAATGTTATAACAAGGATTTTAAAATTTCATATCTATACTGCTATTGAATACAGTAAACAAATATTTATATATATTCTTATAAGTAGCTTATTATAATTACAATTCAGTAAAGAATTTAATAAAAATTAAATTAAAACATCAATCCAACTCTTCGTTTCCGTTGAATGAGATAAGTTTACGAATGGTGTAATAAGGTGAAGGTCGCATCCTATTATTGGAACTGATTCATTAGGAGGGCAAATTCGTGTTAGAGGAGCATATAATTATTTTGTATTAATAAAAATAAACAAATAGACTTATCTTTAAATTTATGTAATGGATACTTTAATGTAGTAAATTCAAATTTGAAAATGTATCAGAGTAATGTAAAGATATAATAATTTTATAATGAAAATTATGTACTAAAACAATGAATAGTATACTTGAACAGAGAAACTTTCATTTTCTATATTTAAGTCAACTTAACACAGTGAATATATAGATATTTGATATCATTAATACTACATTATACTGTTATCCTGAATGACATCACAAACAATGGATAAGTTGTATATTAAATAGTAGTTTAACCTGTAAAAGGAAACGGCAACTTGTGTCTCATTATTCTCGTGTGCAATTGTTCGATAATTAATATAAACACCATCATGATGTATAATTTAACAGATAAAAATATTTCGTTAATTCGAGTAAAATAAATTCTTTCATTAAAATTAATTTATATACTGTTATTAATGCTATGCTTTAAAATAATTTTTTTCATAAAAATTGCTTTTCTTACGCTTAATAACTTTTTAAAATTGATAAATAAACACTTTTAAATATTAAAAAATATATACATGTAGATTATTATAAAATGAGGATTTTAATTTGCTATTTATCTATGACTTTTATTATTGATTATTTCGATCCGTCCTTTAAAAGAAAATAGCGACTACAAACCCTAAGTGAATTATTAGAAAAACGATGTCGTATTGTTTATAAGTCAATAAATAATACATTTCTTTTTAAACAACAAAAACTTTTTTCACAATAATTTCCTTATCCCCTTAATTAATAATAAGGTGATTCAGATTATACATCATTTTTATGAAAGATCCATATAAATATAAATATATAGCTTAGTTATAAATAAAGCTCAATAAATTACTTTTATTATCTATAACATTTTTTTTTTTTTTTTTTT
>NW_019384338.1:465430-484202 GCF_000671375.1 Centruroides sculpturatus | reverse complement strand
TTTTTTTTTTTTTTTTTATATTATAGACTTAAATTAATTCTTTTAAAGATTTGTACAGTAGTCTTGTTTTAGAAATATCCATTTTCAATTGAAATTTTAAATAATTTTTTTTCTACTTTTATATGAAGTTTCTACTTCATATAATAAATTTTTTATATAATATAGAGTTAAGAATTATGTTTTAATATAATTTATGAGTGTGAACACTTTTTCGTATATTTTAATATTTGAATTGGGAATTAAAACTTTTAATTTTACTAATTAGCCACTTATTATATATTTAACTTTAAATTTTTAATTTCGGACAATGTAAATTTATCTCTATTAAATCAAAAATTTATTTATTATTTATGCAAACTGATTTTAAATTTCTATTTATTATTATTAATTTGCTTCATTTAATTAATGAATCGTAATATAGTCGTTAATTTATATTTAAAACTGAGTAACTTTTATTTTCAAAATATTAAGATAATGTCTTTAAAAATTGAAGATCAAAGAAAAGATAATTGATAGAAATAAAATAATAAATTTTTTTTTCAGCCTGGAAGAACTATTTTTTCTTAATTTATTTTTTGTCTGCTTTTCTAGATGACAGATCAAAGGATATTATTAATTCCATTTATTGTTCTTCTATATTCAGCATCCGTTTACACCTTAAGTCCAAGCTATCGTCATCATGCGTTAATATCTTTTCGAGTTCGTGATCGCTTCTATAAAAGTGGCAATACTAATGCCACAGATATTAGCAAGTATAATGTATTTAACGTTGCAAAAGATGTTCTAGAAAAAATCGACTGGAAAAAAACATTTATGGATATGTTGAAAATGATCGTGAATGAAATTGTCAATATAATATTCAACATGATTTTCGACGGAAAAGAGAGATCGTTTCGAATGTTGAATGATGCTAAAAGTATAAATTACAATGAGTTATATCTTCAAAAATACTATTTAAGTGAATTATTATTTAATAATCTACTGCATGCCATTAAACCGAGTATCATATAGAGCTGCAATTTGATTTCTTCAATTATATCATCGGAGATCTTTTTAGTACAAGACTAAAAATAAAAACTGCTCTGATTTAGCAATTCCTATATCGAGTGAACTAAATATATAATTGACATATCAATCAAGAATGGAAAAAAAAACTGGAAGACACCCGTCGATAAACTGGCCACAAGCAATGTTATTAAGGATACAATCTTAAAATCTATGCCGACATTGCTCAACTGCAACTTAGACAAATATCTAAACTATTTTATGAAGATTAGACTATTAGTTTTCAAGAGACTGTCGATGATCATTTTTTATAACTGAAACGAATACAAGAAGGTGAATATGTTAATTTATTAACTGTGTAAAGCCAAATAAAACCAAAGAACGTGTTTTTTTTTTGTTTTTTTTTAATGGAATCGTCCCTCAAGCAACTTCCAGGTTGAAGGACTAGGCCATCTTGTATGCTATCAACCTGAATTTCTATAGAAACGTATATTTAAACGAATACTAATCATTTAATTTACAAGTTTTTGATGAACCAAATTGATCATCATCGTTATGAAAACCTCGCCTCTTTATTTTTGTGATTGTTGTTTGTGTTGTTGAATTATTCTATTTTTTTTAAATAAAGCAGGTGAATGTATTTAAAAGTTAAAATTACAATATTACGAATAAGGCTTAAATTATTCATTAAACAATAACAAGAGGAAAATCTTTAAATTTGTAATTAAACTGTAATTTAATATCAAATTGTATGAAATGTTAAAATATTTTGTAAATAAATCATATTTATTCATTCTATAATTTAAGAAAATAAGTATAAATATTTTCAATAAATATTCATATTTTAAAATGTTAAATCAAATTATTACATTAGTAGAAACGTTACGTATGAATAAGAAATGGGTCATTTGCTCCTACGTTTAAAATTGCATCCATTGACGAAAGCCAAACAGGTTAAAGACATAATGACCACGTCCTCTATTAACTATTGTAATGAGATTTGACAAGCTTTCGTATGACGTATCTTCAACTACATAATAGACTCATTAAAATATTTTTTAAGAATCGGAACAAAACTTAATATCCACTAACAAAATCAAATCGTCCAATTAGAAAGATTTTTTTTTTAATAAATAATTTAACTCGAATGCTTTAAAATAATTCTAATGCGAGTTTAATGATATTAAACGACTTTTAAATTGGATAAGAATATTTTTCGTAACGCTTTACTGACTTTCCATAGCAAATATGTACAGTATACATATATCATCGTGACGTGCATTATTATGTATGGCGCGATTAAGAGGAACAAATTCTCTAAGCGATGCTTTCATTTAGATATCCTAAAATATATCATTGGTTAATATCTTCCTTCCGCATTGTTTTTTCCCCTCCTTCATTGAACGCTACCTACTGAATTGCTGAACCAATAACCTAACCTCGTCCTTCCTGCTAGAAACTAACAGTAAAAATTTCGGGCGTACCCCATTGAATTTTAACTGTTGATTTCGCGGTACTGCCTTATTCTGTATCCTGTTTTTGGGAGTTTTTTTTTGGTAAATAGATCGTCTTCTTTTTAATATTTCACGCGGAACAAGTTTATATTTATGATAATTTATTCTCAATCAAGAAACAACTTCTTCAATTACAGGAATTTAGATATATTAAGTGAGTGGCGCTATCTCTAAAAAAATAAACTTATATTTTTCGGAAAAATTTAAATTTAAACAAAGTTTTGTTTAACTAAACTAATTAATTATCGATTAGAAACTTTCTTAATCAAAATTTTCTACAAAATTAGTTAGAACAACCTGGAAATTTTGATTAATAGTTGACATTGACAGGGACGAAATATTTGACCTTCGTTACAAAATTCCACCCAAAAAAGTTCAACATGAGGTGTTCTTCGGTTAGCATAAAAATTCCTACTAAGTTCGAAGGATTTAGGGCAGTTATTTTTCGAATATAAATTGTAATTTCGATCTACTAAATTTCCAGATTTTGAATATATACTGTATATACATATTGATAAATATGAGTTAAATATATTTCCATTGTTTTTTAATTTATACATCACAACAAACAAACATTCTAATGATACATTATATCATCAGGATAAATATAACATTAACTTAAAATTTACAAACAGATATATTTTGATGTCTTCATCCATCAACGTTTAGTATAACAAGTTTTATTTACAAGAATTAGAAAAATACATTTTCCTACACAGCACAGCTGTTAAGAATTCATGATTACATGGCCATCTTTAATTTGTAAATTATATATTTATATATTATTTTTCTGGAAGGATATTTTCGTGATGATATATTCTTGACACTAAATATTTTACAAACAAAACTTTTCATCTTTAAGTTATACAATAATTATATACATAACCATAAACAAAATTTACATTATTATTAATTTCTTTTTATATATTATTTTCCTCTTCTTTTTTCTTCTTCTTCCTACAATTTAAATAATAAATATATTTGATTACAATTATAATAAAATTTTAAATATGGAAAATTTTAAAATAATACTTACCTAGCTTCAATTCGGATACATTTTGGACATTTTCCTGGGATAAGACAGGTTTTATGGAAACAAGCCCAACATACTGGAAATAAAAAGATGATTTTTCTCATTCCTATGTTTGTATTAATGCTTGTATACTTTAAATCAGTGGTCCCCAACCCCCGGGCCGCGGACCGGTACCGGTCCGTGGATCAAATGGTACCGGGCCGCCCAAGGAACATTAAATTATCTCCATTTTATTTACTATGGTGTATTTCCTCGGGTTTGTGTGACTTTTAATGGACGACAAAACAACGGAATAAACTGGACATAAGAAACACACTTCGGGTGTCATTGTCTCTTATTACCCCCCAGAGGGAACCATCTCGTTGCAATGAAACAAGCTCAGTCTTCTCATTGATTTAGCGTTCTAGTGAGTTAAAATGTTAAATCACATTATATTCATTTTTTGGTGTAACTGTATTTTATTTTGAAGGCATGTTTAAATACAATTAAATTAAAATTATTAAATTAAATCAATCTAAAATATAAACAATCAACGTCCCCCCTCAGTGGGCAGCGGTAACATTATGAAACTTTGACCAGTCCGCGGCGATAAAAAGGTTGGGGACCGCTGCTTTAAATTATTTAACTGCAGAAATGTAAAGGTTTTCAAACTATATATTATATATAAATTCAAATATAATCCTTTACCTTGGCATCTAACAACTCTAGACAATTCAAATGGAAATATTATATCATCTCCATTATTACATATCTCACAAATGAAACCTTTGGCTTTACATAATGTACACTGAGTAATATGACTGATGCATTTCCCAACTAAATGATGCAGCTGTTGAGACAATTCACTATTCTTAATCTATAATAAAATTTGAACTTTCATTAAAAAGTTTACTTGAAAAAAAATATTAAAATTTAAAAAACATTTTCTTTTCCCTACATTGATGAGATTTTGAATAGAATAAACTTCAGGATCATTGAAGAGGTGCACTGGATACTTGTTTATCTCCTCCTGTAAACTGGAAATAAAAAAAATATGTTTTGAATTATGTAAAAGATTATTTTCAATAAGGAAATCTTATATATACATCTGCTAATTACATTTTAGCCTTACGACAAGTTTGAACAAAATCTTTAAGAAAGAACATTTGGGTTCGATATTCTCGTATCACACTCAACTGACGGACTTTTCGATACAGGTTGGCATTGATGTCCGCAAGGTTGAAGAGAGGATCTGTGAACATCATTTGCAATAAGTCACTGGAAAACTTTGACACGTGATATTTAGAAAAATCCCATTTATGTAATATTCGTCCGGGTATGTAAGCAAGGGCATTGTTGTGGCAACAATGACAAAAGTATTTACCGAGATATTCACAGTAACGAAATTTACTGATTAATCCTGTTAAAAAGAACGATGATGAACTAACAATTATAACTGCAATGTCAGTTTAATTTTTTAAGATTTAATTATTATACCTTGATTGATTTTAGTACCACATCCAGCACATCTGTAATTCTGCTTTGCTATCAGTACCTTTCTCCTAGGTAAAAAGAAAAGTAATTATTTCTCTTATTTCTCAAAATGAATGTTTTTGGAAATTTTGCTTTTTATTTTACACATATATACAATATTTACTATAATAAATAAATACATACAGTGGCTCTGGATGAATGCTAAATATAATCTGGGCTCTTGGAGGAGCCCATTCTGAGTTTCCTCGGAGTCTGGTCTGTAAAAGTTTTGATCAGATCAGTTCGCAATTTAAAGTTAACTCTTAAATGCTTATAAAAATTCAATTACATTAATTTTATATAAAAATAAACAATCATAAAATATCTATTATACAATATAAAGAAATTATTTTGTTGATGTTCCTTTTATAATTACAAAACTAAAAAATTAGTTTTAAAAGGATTATTATTGTTTGAATAGTATTCTTTTTATTTTATCATTCTAGTCCATTTATATAAATTTATATTATACAGCACAATAATAGTATGTTTAATAAGAAACACTGTGTATATATATTAAGTTATATAGGCAACTGAGTATTGTGTTCTTATTTTAAAACCTTTTAATGTTATTTTATTTATATTTAGAATAATATAATAAAAGTTATAATTCATAAGATATCACAATATTTAATATATTAAACATACTACTGTTTTTATGCTATTTAACAACAGAAATGAATTTTACAAAAAATAATTTTTTATAAGATAATTAAAATGACATTTTTATGTAATGAATAGAAACAAATTAGCTCTTGTTAAGAATAATTTTCTTTTCTACTTTATAAATATAAACGTATAATTAGATATAATTGTTCAGCAGCAACCATTGAATACTAAATCAAGTTTTTCTAATTGAATAATTAACATATATTAATTTCTATTGTTATGAAATAACAAGATTTGCCATTCTCTAATGCAATTTTTTTGATATTTAATATACCAACCTTTTCTGAACTATATTCTTCTTCTACTATGTCAGGAGAAACTGGCCAAGAATCGGGGAGTGGTAATAGCTATAAAATTTAATAAAAACTGTTAACCTTTTGCTCTATTAAAGTACACAATTATTATTATTATTATGTTGGGTGTAGTAGGTTATACTTGGTTGACACCAGTTACTGTGTACTATGCCAAACCAGAGTCAAGGCATAGCAACCAAAACAAAGGGTATGTGTCTGTATTCAGTATTCAGGAATTTCATAACAATATGATGTATTCAATACAGTGCTCTTCTGTAGTGTGGTGTATGTGTTTCTGTTCAACTGTAATGTTCCCAGGTATAGCGTGTGGGGGTATGACACTGGTAGAGGAGAGAATGACAGAGGTACAATAAGCTTCCTATCAATCCTCCACAGATGCCTTATTTCCTGAACAAGTTCTGTGTACTTGCTGATTTTTTCAGTGCATGTGTTTTTACATTGAGAGTGTTTGGGATGGATATGTCTATAATGTATGTGATTTTATTGTGTTTGTCAATGAATATGATGTCTGGTCTGTTGTGGTAAATTGTTTTATCTGTGATTATCTGTGTACTCTGTCATAGTACATAGTACATTTTGTGCATGTTGTTTTCCAATATTGCCAGTGGAATGTATTTGTAGTATGGTTTATGGATGTCTAATAATTTGTGTTTGTTTGCAAACTTATTTGCTACTTGATTATGATTAAATAAATAATCTGTAAATTATTATTATTATCTCTAATTTAAAACAGTTTCATAAATTAATCAAAATTTCTTGATTAAATAAAATATTAAAAAAAGTAGGGGGGAAAATCAATTTGTTTACAAAACTGTTTTAAACGTTGTATGATTAGCTTGAATATTGAGAATATTGTTGACAAATGTCTTAATATTTTCAAATCACAAAAAAATTAGATAATAATTTATAATTTTAATTATCATTGATTTTAACAATGCTATTTCTTGTTTCCCTTATGTTATCTTTAATAATTATGCTTGATAGAGCAATTCATTCTTATTACCATAACCTATAAGGAGCTATTTCACATAATCAGTCAAGAAATAAATATCTCAAAAATATTTACTTGATTTCAATCACTTATAGAAGCTTTATCATCAGAATATTAATTATATTAAAAAAACATTATGTAATGAGTTTAAGAAAAAAATATTTTACACAGCACTAATACAGATTTACTTTATAGATAAAAACTTGTTCTGTTCTTGTACTAAGTAAAAAACAATTTTTTATAGAATATAAAAACTAAATGAATTTTTTTTAGTAACCTAAAATTTTTACTGTATTATTTTTTANGTGTTTTTTCTCTTTTATAATAAATGAATTTATCTATTTCTAAGTAAAAATTGAAAGTGTCTGTAGAAGTAATTTTTTAAAATATCCTTTTTCGTGATAAAGTTTTAATACTTATTATTATAATGTAGACATATTAATCCTTAAATATACTTGTATATTGGGCCACAAGTATATATTATATATACTTGTGGCCCAAAACTCCTTGACTTTTCCAATGTGGCCCAGAGAAACAAAAAAGTTGGACACCCCAGGTCTAAACTGTTACTTTAATTTTTATTAATGTGAGTTGGCTGCTACTGTAAATTTCCTTATAAACCTCAGTTAATTTCAACAAAACAATACTCAACATTCGACTACATGCTAAATCATAATCAGGTTATTTCTTTAAAAAATGCTAAATAAAATTAACAATTTTGACTGGTTAGAAAAATATTCAGATAACTGAACAAGCTGTTAAAATCAGCTTGGGGAGAACACTACAGACAAAAAGATAGCTTAAAATGTTTGTTTACCTGAAGATAATGATAATTGTAACAAATTATTTATAAGTGACATTTCATATTGTATTTTTAACTTGCGTATTTTGTGCAGAGAATACAAAAATAAATAGTTATGAATAGTTAAAAATGTATATATATATATATATATATATATATTGCCTAAATTTAATAATTTAGCAAAGGTATGTTAGTATGTTACTTTTAACAGGAAAATTTCAATATTTCTACTTATATTATACAGTAAAGTTTTTTTAATCTGGCACTTCAAAGTAGGTGTCAGATTATCAGACATTTCTGTATTTTCACAAGATTTGATATGCATGCTGAATGTTGCAGATATTGCTGTACATTTTGTGCTGTATGTTTCCAATTTGTTTATGCACACTATTTAATAAATCTGTAAAATATAATAACTATACAATGTTAAAAATTGATTGAAAAATCTGCAAAAACATTAACAAACACATTTTTGCACAAATCAACATTCAAAATGATTCTTGTGCATGTAACATTATTTTATAGATATGTATATATGACAAGTCTGGAAAATAAAGTTTGAGAAACCTGTTTTAGATGAGTTGCCCTTGTGTTGGCCTACAGAAAAGAAAACATTAGTCAGGACAGTAAAGTGCAGAGCCACACCCCATCTTCACCTAAATTTTCACCCAGAGTCTTAGCTTACCATATGGCCTACTAGTGTGTTGGAATATTAAAGAATTCCATACTTCTGGCTTCTTTTCAGACAGTGCCAAATTGATAAACTTCTTTATAAAATAAACTTAATTGGAACACAAAGTTCTTCAAGGATTAGTCAACATTTTCAGGATACATATATTAAAAATTTTCAGAAAGATCAACAATTTCCAAAAGAATAAGTATTTGAATCAACAATATTTCATTAGCAATTGGATTCCAATATCATAAAAAAATGATTTTAAATGATCTTACTGTAATTTTATAATCCCTTAATATAAAAAAAACCTGCTCTTTTATTTTCTTTACTATTAATCTACTTCTAAACATATAAAAATATCAAATATTTTTCTGTCCACAATATTAATACTTAGTGATAAAATAATTTAATAATGGAAAAAATAAACAACATTGTTTCATTTAGTCACATTACAAAGACATTTTTACTGAATAAAATATTAATTTATTTTAATAAAATGAAGATTAGGGATTACAAAATAAATGTAATTAAATAATTGTATAATTTCTCAGAGATTTAAAAATGTCTATTTAATACAGGATTTTAGTTCATAAAATAAAAATAAATTTGCTTTATTCGAAGATATATAAGATTATTATGATAGAAATTACCTAACTATACAACTTAGTATTAAATGTATCGGTATTTATTATTGTAGAGCATCTTAATGTAGCAAAAAAACACACGATTGCCAAGCTATCAATATGCAAGCAATTAAACTACAACAGATACATATTTTTAGAATAAGTTAAATATAATGTAACATTTATTTCCTATAACTAATTTTGAACTTATGTAATGTACTTACTATTGTATTAATTGTTTAATAAGTCAAGAACTATTACAATCTGTAATCTGATATAGGAATAATTCTCGCTGTTAAAATAAATGCAAATTATTCCTTCAAGTTATTCAACTTAATTATTCTCCAAATTACAATATTTAATAAATNTTTGATTAAAAGAATAAGACAATCAACTTTAGATCAATTTCTTGTTCCTTACGGAAAGAGTTTGTTTGTTTGTTAAGTTATGGCAACGCAACACTTGGGCTATCTGCCTAGGGGGAATGCCTTTTGGGAGGTGTTTTTAAGGAAAACTGGCCCCTATTTAGGCGTTACAGACGTGGAGAAAACCCGGAAAACACCATATGGTCAGCCCATCTGAACAAGGTGCGAACCCGTGAACGAACTCCCCGTGTTCAAGGTACGAAGACCACTTAGCCATTGGTGATTTTTTTTTTACCGAAAGAGACTTCAACTCAAAGAATCTTCCGATGAAGTGCTACCCGTTATTTTTTTTGGAGGGGATTCCCCTTCTAAGCATTAAGGTTCGTATATCTCCACTTTTCTGCCACCAACTACAACAAACGAAGGTATGTACAGTATATTTTATTAAACAAAGTTTACATGTTTGTTGCTGTAATGATAGATACTACGTTTTCCTACATTTTCATCAAAGAAAATTACTGTATATTACAAATTAAATCACAAAAATTTCGGAGACTAGAACGGATTAATTGCATTTGCATTAATTTCTATGGGAAAAATTGCTTCGGTTAACGAACAATTCAGTTAACGAACGGAGTCGCGGAACGGATTAAGTTCGTTAACCGGGGTTCCACTGTATATATATATATATATACACACACACACATAGACACACTACTTCAAACCTTGTTGCACTAAATAACTGTTTACATCTACCAAATATTTAAATTTATTAGAAGATATTCAAATAAAATATTTGCAACATTTTACATTTAGTTTCTTGGATCAAGTTTTAATTTCTACACTATTTACAATTTTTTAAAATAATACCAATTGATTTTTATTAGAATTTAAAATTTTTTACAGGATTTTGACTCATTCTTTGTTATGTTTTGAGTTAAAAAACACAATGCTTTTACTATTATAAATATTTAATTACTCACTGATTGTGGAGCATCCCGTTCAGAAACAAGCCATTGTAAATCTGATGCTTTAGGAAGTTGCTTTTCAGAAAATTTCTTTAGAAGATTTAGAGCAACAGATTCTGCTGATAACTGTCCATTTGTGTCCACAGATATGGTACTATAGAATTAATTCAAGTTGAAGTACATATGTTATTACCATTATTGTTATTATTAAAAATGAAAATTTTTACATACGATTTTGCTGGTTGTTCAATGCTTGTATTTTGAGGGAGAACCGAATTAATTCTTTGTATGTCAGCATCTATAAATATATTATACTTAATAATTCTTTGGTAGATTTTATAATTAATATATTGTATAGGTTATTGATATAGGTTAAAATATTATTAGATTAATACAGGATAATTACTAAAACATTTAGGCAAAAACAAATATTGTGTATTTTACATTTGTTTATTTTTGCTTTTGCAAAATTATTATTCTATACTTTATCAAAAACCATTAAATGCTGTTTTTGGGTGTTTTTAATTTCTTAATTAGCAAATTTAATCCAGTTGTTTTCATTTTTAAAAACAATTTAAAATATTTAAACAAATGTTGACAACATTCTCTAAAATCCAATTTGACTCCCTAGAATAGATAATGATGATCATCATCATACAAACACAAATTATTTTTTAATTTCTACTAAAAATTACAAAATTTGAACTTATAAGATAGTTGAGTGTTGTGTTCCAATTATTATTACAGAATGAGTTCTTCTTCACTATTTTAAATATTGTCATAAAGATATTCAGTGAAACTCTAGATTTAAAATATATCACTTAGAGTTAATATCTCAGAAGAAATGTCAACAATAAAATATTTCTAAACCAGTGATTAACCATGTCCTTTCTTTGATTAGTTTCTATACTCTGTCTCAACTAAGTTGATATTGATGTCGAAGATGACATGACATCACAAATCTATCATGATATGCAAACTACCAAAGAACTCAAATATACTTGTACACAATATAGTTCCATCATAAAATTCATTTAGAGAAGTCCTTACATTGTATAATTATTAACAATAAGCAACATGATAATACTTTATTTTAAAACTATTAACTTATGAAAACTTAAAAACAAGTACACTGTAAAGATATAACTACTGTTTTATGTAAATGCTGATGTCACAATCAGCTTAGTTAAGACTGAGTATAATAGTGGATTCATATTAGTGAAAGAAGCATCTTGTTATTCCTTAATATAATAAGATAGATTAAAAATGAACCTAACATTTGGATTTTTACATTACATGTAAATATGAGGGAAGAAAGTGTCAGTTTCTTGTAAGTCAAGTAATGTGTTTTAATTTAATATTATGGCATTTAATTGTTGTTTTAATCCTAAATTGTGTATCCCTGCTGTTTTAAATATATCTAAATGAGTATTTTGTAAGCATTAAATATGAAGGCACCACTATATAGAAATCACTTTAAAAACAGAAACTGTAAGGCATTTGTAAAAAAGTAAAATTAAGGATGTGAAGACCACACAAACCTGTTTATTTATTTCAATTGAGGGGACTAATTGTATTAGCAGCCATTTTGTTCTAACAACATTTATCTTCATTCATATAGAACTGATTGCTCATTTCATTGTTCTCTTTTTGTGAAACAGAAGATAATCAAAAATGAAAGTAAATCATTTTTTATATTTGCTTTTGCTGGTAAAGTTGTAGTTTGTATAAATCTTCATTTATAATACAAATGATTCATTTAAATAGGCTAATTAATACATTAAATTAAAATTACTTCAGGAATTTTATTGAACACATTTGTAAATAAAAACACACTTAGATATCTAGCTACCTAATTTTTGAGTGAAAGTTTTGCACCCAATATCTGGTACAAAATAAATTCTCAATATTTTGCATTAGTTAATAATAAGGTATAAGTGATTATTTCCTTTTAGAAACTGAAAATTTTTTTCTGTTAATTATTGGTAAAAAGAAAATATTACCATTTAACAAAATTCATGGTTTCAAGTAGATACCCTGAGTAAGGGAAGAGATCTGACAAGATTGCAAACAAACTATTGACAACCTGGCAAGTGTTTTGAAAATTTCTAACAGTTCAGCACATTCATTATTCAGCAAAAACTTAAACACATTGTATCTGCCAGTAGCTTGTTTTAAGGGCTTTAATGGACAAACTTAGTGACAAATATGGTCAATCCTCACATAATGAACAGAATGATCACCAGTGACAAAACACTGTACTTCCTCTGATATCCACTCCAAACATGAGTGTCAGTGCAAAAGTCACCTAGTTCACCATGTTAGAGTAGTTCAGGGGTGAAAAATCAAAATAAAAGGCAATACTAATAATCTTATTTCATTCACTATGAATTCATCCCTAAAGGTCAAATTGTTAGTAAAGAAACTTAAGTTGTGTTGAAAATTTCAGCTGAAAAAATATGAAATATTGCTTAATATAATCACAGAAAACCTAGTTTAATTTTTTAAATGAATAATTTAAAATTTTTTATTTTATACTATACTATTTGTACTATATTTTTTGCTTAAATATATCATGCTCAAATTTATTTGTATTCTTCATTTATTTATTTATCATTTTAAATTAAAATATTTGTACCCATTAACTTCTGCTATGTTTAATTTTTTTTAATTATACTATATAAAAAGAAAATAAATAATTAAAGCTTGTTAAATATTTTCTAACTGGAGAATAAATATAATTTTTAAAGTAATGTTATGTTTGGGTACCAAATGTATATTTTGGAAACAGTATTTCATTTAACAAATTTTTTTGTGCCAAGAGCTTGGTAGAAATCATTTATATAGATATTTTTATTGTCCATGAAAAATTTAAAATCAGAAATGGTCTATTTAATCTAATTTTCTTTTTAGATTTTATATGTTTTTAAAATTATTAGTACTTGCATCCATATATTTTTTCTGATGGTGTGAGATCACTTTTTGGTTTTATATACTAGTATTATAATCATCTTTTTAACTGTATTTCAGATGAGTGTTTGCTATATTTATTTCCTCTATTCTTATATTCTGATCTCTCATCATCTATTTTAATTCTATACAAGAACAGAATGTAAAGTTGCCTCATCAGCAGGTAAGGTCATGGCCATTGTCTTCAACTGCAAAGGAGCTGTGTACACCAAATTTATGTGGAATGGCACAACCATTAATGCTGAGTTGTACTGCAAAACATTAAGGGCTTTGTGCAAAGCTGTGAAAAACAAGAGGCATGGAAAGTTAAAAAAAAGGCATTGTCTTCTTCTTGCATAATAATTCAACACCTCATAAGTCATGGACAACATAGGCTTTATTCATAGTTTTGGATGGAAGGTCTGGCAGCAACCAGTCTACAATCCTGATCTGGCATCTTCTGATTTTCATGTTTGGAAAGCTGAAACAACATCTGGGTGGATGCTGATTTGTCAACAATGACCAGGTTCAGACAACTGTTCTCCACCAGCTTCATGACTAAGGAGTGACTATTGTCAGAGCATTGTACAATTAGTGCAACATTCTGAAAAATGTTTAAGCGATTGAGTAATTATATACAGAAATAGTGGTGGTGTATGTGTGTTGTATTGTATGGTAGTACTTTTCTCAATAGTGTTCTTGACCTACATTGTTCAAGTATAACTTACTTATTGAATGTTTCTCGTACATAACTGAAGACAATTATGAAAAATATTAATTTTTAATTTTTAAAGAAAATCATTCCATTCAATAATACACATGCTTTTATAAAAATATGGCTTCTTTATTCTTTTTGAATTATTTTAAAAACCTTGAATATGCTAATATTTTCTTTCCAAAGAAGTTACTTGTGTTCTTGATGGATTTGTTACATTTAAAATTTTAGATTTTCAACTATACAAAATCAATGGAAATAATGAAACAAAACTACAAATAATTTATAATCAGAATTTTAAAAAAAATGAAGTAAATATTTAAAAATATAGAAAGTTAAAATTATTTTTATTTTTCATTATCAAAAATTTCTATTCCAAATATGGTTCAAGTTAATCATAAATGTACAAACTTAAAAAAAATATCATGACAAAGGTAACATTTTATTTGGTGTTCTGTCTATCTAAATACACAACTTTAGATGTATTATCTGTAATTAAAAGAAATATTACATATAGTAAATCAATTTCCACTTTTGTAAAATGCATAATATATACAGTAATTGAGAAACTCTGAATTTCATTACTGTGTTTCTATACATACAAAGTATAAGCATGTACAGACACACTAAATTTAAAGTTAAATTCAACAGATAGATTTAAAAACAAAAATTAGAAATTGATTCCAGATGCTAATTATGTAGTTTGCATTTTCAATAGGAGAAAGCCCAATGATTTTATAAAATAAAATTTGTTGAATGATACTGGAAACCTCATTCAAGGAGTATTTTGATTTCCTGAGTGAGATTTGAGTCAGTTGTGTGTTTTGTTTCATAATTCTGTAAATCATTTAATAGAAGTACAGTACATCTGATTAAAAATATTTTATATGAACATGAAAGATAACAGAAAAGAAAAAACAATATAGATAGAAAAGATAAAAAAAAATTATATGCAATATTTTACATACAGGGTCTGTACAGGTAATTCCATCTTTGATTCCCTGACCAATTATGACATTATTCCCTGACTTATTAACATCTCTGTTCTCCCATTTCCATTATGTAATATTTGGCCAAGTGTATTTAAGCCCATTTTGTACACAATCATATAAAGTTTTTTATTACAAACATTTTATTCACTTACAAAAAAATGAAAAACTTTGCATAAAATCAATTACATAATTAGCTACATCATTTCTGTGTCGTATAAATAATTTCATGATTTAATTTAATTCAATTCGTAAATTTTGTTTAAATAAAAAAAAAAACATGTGTTGTAAAATATAATTTTCTTGAAGTGAGGAGGCAGGAAATTCAAAATAATTTAAGCAGAATAAATCATGCACTCTGCGAGAGGGAGAAATAGTTTAGTGTGCGCTATTTTGGTTCAGCATGAGCCTATTCAAGGTCATTACATTCCTTAAGAGTGTTTTGGCCAAAAAAGTGTCGGTGTTAATGTTTTTAAAAACCCGATTAACTCTATGGCAATATTTTGGTATACTTCCGAAATTCTGCAGGCCATCTAAAGGTGAAAATTTGTAGTTTCAGAGAAGACATATCACAGATCATCAATCCGTCAAAATTGGCAGGATTATTATCTCCACATGCTGTATGTGGCCAGCAGCAAGAATACAATGAATAAAAATACATAAATTGCACAAGTGGTCTCACACTGTTTAAAATGTCCCATACACAATATTTTAAAGTCAACTGAGTTTTTTGCCTCCCAACAGCATTAACCAATGCAAAGGGTTAACCAGACGTGCAGGTAAAAAAACTGAGAGGGTTGTGTATGGGACACAATCACAATTGTTTAAAGTATGAATCCATCTGTGTTATTAGAGGAAGGATAAGATGTAAACAAAGTCTTGCTGGTTATCACATATATACTATTATATCAATCAATACTATTGTTTATGTGGTGGTGCACTCGAAATATTAGCATCGGAGTTGACACACTTGGCTTTCTTATGCTCTCTATAATCTGCATTGTTTGGCATTAGTCATTCTGGGCTTTTCTGATTCCTTTTAAATTTTTCTTTCCAATGATATATGTTTCTTACATTTCTGTTCATATTTCCTTTGCAATTTCTTCAACATTATGAAAATTTTCTTTGACTCACACAGCTATTGGCTCATAACTTTACAAATTCAATTTTATCAGTCGTTCTGTACAAATCAACATAAATTTCAATATCCTATCCCTTCGTGATTCAGTTCCACTGTCCGAATGCCACACTGCATTGCCATTTTCAGTGTTCACATGCAACTGCTACCCCTCCCCCTCCCCACATAGCTGCACACCCCCAATACCTACTATTTTAAATATGGATGTAAACCTTCTATGCAACAAAATTTAAATCCATCATTTATAGTTTCGGACTACAAAGCTTGCAAAGCACTAAAATCTTGTCATTTGTTTGGTTGCTCCAGTTTTCATAAACCTTCCTATACCAAACTGAATTTAAAGACATTTTTGGATCAAAAGTGAGTGAGAGCAACATACAGATTCTGCAGTATTTGCAGATTCCCTGACTTTCCATGACTTTTTCTACTAACAATCTTATTCCCTGACTTTCAGATCTGTAAGGACCCTGTACATATTGACACTAACTTTCTAAAGATCTGCCAAATTATGTTCATATAAATCATGTAAAGTAAATACATTAAGAGTTGCATCTAAAATTAAACAATTATAGAACTACAAAATAATTTTTCATAATTATAAGAAAGAAATACCTGAATATAAAGAAGCCATTGATAATGATAGACCATTTTCTTGAATAGAAGTTAATGTTGACTGTGTTGTATCTAAAGTTAAAAAAAAGTTTTAATTTGAAAATCTAATTAAAAATTAAGTCAATTTTATATTTTGATAGTTATTTTATTAAAATAAAAGATAAAAGAAAAATTCATGCTAATCTGATGATATAATTGATTTAGCTACTTGATATTAATTCTACTTGTACTTTTGATAATGATACAGATTAATTACACTAAGAACTGTCTATAAAAATACAACAATATCCAAATAAAGATATTTATCTATCTTTCATTTATAAGGTTTAGACATTTAAAACATGTTCAAAAATACACGGGCATTGTAATTTTGTAAGATTATTGGTAGAGAGATGCATTACTGTATACACTTTTAATACTATTGCATTACTACATACTCTTTTAATATTAGTTTTAATCTTGTATACTTATTTTTCTTTAGCAGTGCTACTAATCTTATTTATTGAATCTACCTTGTATATTAGCTAATAAAAATTACATTTATAATAACGATGTGTATAATTAACATTTTATTAATATTATATTTATTTAAATATTCGATAATCATTATTAACATTTCATGTTACATCATTGTAAGTTCTCTTTGGTAACTGACTATTAAAAGTATTATTTGACCCTTGAGCTGCCATGCATTCACTTAACTGAACAATTTGCCTTGGTCTTTTCGCCATTCATTTAATTGATGCATAACAAATTGAAAGGGAAAAAAAACTAGAAGTATTATTCTATAATACAACTATTTAAAGATTTTTTCCTTCAATTTAAAAAAGCATAGTATCTTCCCATTAAAAGTTATTGTTTTCATACTCAATTTAAAAAATAAGCAATTTTTAGCAAAGATTTAAAAAAATTAACTTAAAATAGTCTAATGATAATTGTTTTAGTTAAGGAATATGTTCAATAGAAGATACTTAACTGCAATTTTGAAAACAATTTGGTGTTATTACATTTAATTAAAAAGTAATAATTATACCATGAAATTTAGGTTTTATTAAAACTAAGCTATAATAATTTTTTTTAAACAAAAATAGATGCATTCAATAGTATGAAATAAATATTTTGGTAAAGTGAAGCAATTATAAAAATATAAAGTGAACAGAATAAAAGTTTAGAGGGAAGTCTGTTCACTTTTTTTTTGTATATTATAAAAATTAGAGAAATCTTTTAAATGCACAAAATATACTTTATCATATCTTTAACAAAACTAAACAGATTTGTTAATACTTTCATTGTTGTCACTGTAAAATATTTTCAATACTGCTATAAAAATCAAAACAATAACAAGCAAAGTCATGCATCTGAAAGAATTTTTTTGAGAGAAATATGCAAAAAATTAAAGAATTTCTAGTCAGTCATCTTTACAGTTACAAGATGTCTGGTTTTTTTTTATTCTGTATGTTTTTGAATTATTTAATTTACAGTCGACCCCCCTATAAGATATAGATACATTCCATTCTTTAGAAATCCGATTTCTTACGAATCCTTCCAATCACAACTCGACACGTGTCAAGTTTACGGACTATGGCTGTTTGAAAGATTTTCTTCCATAAAATTAATTATGAGACCTGTAAGGCCCCTGGGTCTAAATTAATAATTTTATTAATTATGTAAAATATTGTCACCAAATATTACTTCATTTTTGGTGAGAAAAATAATATTTTAACGTGGGGAAAGGCAGATAACAGATGTTACTTCCTTTCACAGAAGTTAGAACATCCTCTGACTTTCCCTTATCTGGTTAAAATCCCGCTCAGATGGGAAATGTTTACCCCTCATTCATTCCCCTTTCATCCGTTCTCATGAAAGAGTTACTGGCCGATGATTGGTCGAAATTCAG
>NW_019384338.1:457194-458657 GCF_000671375.1 Centruroides sculpturatus | reverse complement strand
ATTGTGAGACCTGTAAGGCCCCTGGGTCTAAATTAATAATTTTATTAATTATGTTAAATATTGTCACCAAATATTACTTCATTTTTGGTGAGAAAAATAATATTTTAACGTGGGGAAAGGCAGATAACAGATGTTACTTCCTTTCACAGAAGTTAGAACATCCTCTGACTTTCCCTTATCTGGTTAAAATCCCGCTCAAATGGGAAATGCTTACCCCTCATTCATTCCCCTTTCATCCGTTCTCATGAAAGAGTTACTGGCGGATGATTGGTCGAAAATCAGCAGATATAGAGAGAATTTGTCAGAATTCGGGGAGTTCAGCGACAGATCTGGAAGCGTCCAAACTCCACACATTTTCCTCCTGATGACCAACGCCCTTAGACGAGTCACACAGAAGAAGTCCAGAGTCAGCACTTAGAAATTATACTTTGATTTTGTGCACATATCGATCTCCCATGGAAAGAAGTAAATGAACTTTATTTCCAAAGTGTCCCTTGCCTACAGAGAAGAAGACGAACGACAACTAGAACAGGTTGTATGTTTTATAACGATTTTGTGAGCTCTCTCTCTCGATTGCGTATCGGGTATAGTATAAGTCAATGCCTATATCGTGTAGCTTAATTGTCGTATTTATATCCCTCGTTCCTTGATATTTGTATTAGTTTTAATTTTTGAATCATTAAATTTACTTTTGTTTGTTGTATAATCAAAATGTCTCTTAATTTTGTGTCCGAATCAGATCTCATACGTGTGTTTGTCCGCGGATCGATGAATTGACAAACTGGTGTCAGCCCTGACGAGCATCCGGACTTCACAGTTCAGATCTACTAGCGATTATCGCTCTCCTATGAAATTTTTGAGATCAGATCTAGTGATCTGCATCGTAGAGAACTAGTCTTACCGACTAGCTGCCTAGTAAGTGATACAGGCGTAATAAACCTACCCTGTACCCCAGGCTAACCTCACATAATCGATTCTAGACTAATCCGACTCAACATTTCCAAAATACGTATATTTTTTTTGGGAATAATCCGTATAAACTACGCTATAAACAAAAAATTGTAGGATTACTTACCGAGTGTGCATCGCCATTGCTAATGCTTGTTTTCGTCACGGAGGGACGCTCCGTGACGAAAACAAGCATTAGCAATGATGAAAGTTTTCTGATGACTTATTTTTCTGCGAAAACTTCGTTGAACTTCGGAGACATCATTAATATAAATAATTTTTATCGCCGTTGAATAAGAAATGTTTCTTTCACAAGAAATGTATAAAATTACACTTAAATTACAAATGTATTAGACTTACGGTAGCTAATTTACATACTGTACAGACGATAGTTAGCGTAAAATCTCCGTAGCGTAACGCCACGCGGCGGAAAAAATATATATAATTATAATAAAGTTACAATAAATTAAGTTAATATATATTTATATATACAGTACCTAATTTATATATAATTA
>NW_019384338.1:443375-456941 GCF_000671375.1 Centruroides sculpturatus | reverse complement strand
GAACTTCGGAGACATCATTAATATAAATAATTTTAATCGCCGTTGAATAAGAAATGTTTCTTTCACAAGAAATGTATAAAATTACAGTACTGTATTAGACTTACGGTACCTAATTTACATACTGACAGACGATAGTTAGCGTAAAAATCTCCGTAGCGTGGCGCCACGCTAGACGGCGGAAATTATATATTTAATTATAACAAAGTTACAATAAGTTAATATATAATTATATATACAGTACCTAATTTATATATAATTAATATATAATTATATGTACAGTACCTAATTTATATATAATTTATATAATACTGTCCAGACGATAGAAATCTCTCTGTAGTTGGCGCTACGGATGGCAGGAAAGTAGTTTGGCTGCCCGATGACATTTGAGGTAATTATAGGGGGTTTTTTACTGTTTTTTACGGATACCGGTCACAATTTTTTCGTAGTTTTATAGGAATCGTAATTATAGGGGGGTTGACTGTACTAAAGTTTAAAAATACATGTATTATAGTGATGTAAATTCAAAAGATTCAATTATCATAGAGGTAAAAATTACACAAATGGTTTTATGTTCACATAACTAATAAAACTGATATTGCAACTTGTGATAAATGTTTTAAGAGTACAGTAATACCTCAACTTACGTGAACCTGGAGTTATGCGATTTTCAAATCTCATCGATTTGTCTTTTGTTTGAGTGCCACGCAACTCTTGATTACTCACTCCCCCACACTATTATTCGGCTTACATGTTCAGACGTGTCGCGCGGAATCGACATATAGCTACAATTTATTTTGTGTTATTTATTTCTGTGTTTGTTATATCTATGGAGACTTGAGAGACTCTACTATGTCATCTAAACGAAGAACTAATTCTTCTGCATCAAACGAAAAAAGAAAAACTTTATCTTTGGAATGTAAAGTTAACATTATTAAAGACTTCAATACAAAAATGAAAATTTGTGAATTGGCAAAGGAGTTTGATTTACTGGAATCGACAGTCAGAACAATTATAAAAGGTAAAGAAAAAATTCCCGAAGCTGTAAAAAATACTCAATCTTTAAATTCAAGCATCATTCGTAAACGTCACAGTATTATTCCTGAGATGGAAACAATGTTAAAATTATGGTGTGATAATCAAGAAAATGTGAAAAATTGTATAATAATATAATTTGTTATACATATGTATTATCTAAGATTTTATTAAACATTTTTTCTAAATTATTGTTTTCTTTAGTCTCTGGCCCCAATTAAAAAGTTATTTGTATGTATTTATATGCGAAATTATATCCTGACTTATGCGGTTATTGCTTGGTCCCACCTATCACATAAGTTCAGGGTATTACTGTAATATTTCTTTATAAACCTGAAGAAGAACCGTTATAAGGGTTCAAAAACGTTAGTTTTGGTTCGTTTTGGATCGTTAAGAGTTAGTAGACGCACCGGTAACAGGTTAGAAAGAGGTAATTATATTACTATTCTCCGGTGTTGTGGTAAAGATGAGTAATATTTCTTTTTCAAAATAAATCAAAAGTAAAAATATATATTATGATTATTACGTCGTTAATAGAAGAATGATCATCTAAATTATATTTAAGCACTTAACTATCATAAAAATTAAGCAATAAAAAAAATATATAACATACAGATAAGAACTTATGATTTTGAAACCAACTAGCAATAAATTTGGATCTAAAAATATTTTTAAAAATTTCAATGCCAAAAATAAACATTTGTTCATTTTGAATCTTAGGTACCAATACGAAGAAAGATTTATTAAAAAAATTATTATACTTAATTCTTAATCTTTATATAAAAAAGTATTATTATTACTATTTTAGATAAAATGGGTAAAATCAAAATGCTTTTTGCATGGATAACTCCTAATCCATACAACAAAAACAAATTTGACATTATCATCATTTTTAGTGTCTAATAACAACAATTCAATGTCTTTAAAAAACAATCTAAAAGGCATGGTTTCAAAAAAAATAATTTCATAAAAATTATTATTATTTTTTAAATAACTAACACAATACACTAAATCTATATTTAAACACTTGAAAAAATTAAAATTCAGTAATATTTTCAAATACCTGTTAATTCCAATTCATTAATGTCATCTTCAGTACCACTGCTCTCTGAAACACAGCACAATTTTTATCCAATTCACTTATTTTCATATAAATCAATGAATATTATAATTTTTCAAATATCTTAATTTTCACATATCTTTTTCAAATCATTAATTTCTAAAAAATACCTTCATATGAAGCTGTGCAGGGTGAAGAACTAGGGGGTGAAGCACTAGTTGTAGAAGCTGAAGTAAAATTATTAATAATTAATTAAATTAATTGATTATTATATATAAAACACTAACTTACTATCTGTTTTTCCATCACTAAGTAGAGGTAAATTTTTCACTCTTAATTTCTGCAATCAGATAAATTTCAATAATTTTATAAAACAATTTATTAAATTACTTTTAATTTAAAATATTTTGAAAATAAAATATACAGTTCAATATAATTTATTAACTGATTATCATAATATGATGAATAGTATGATTTTTCACTTCAAATAAATATTAACTATTAATTTTCTATTTATATCATGTAATTCTAAATTTAAAAGATATATTGCAAAATAATTAAGATGTTAATCAGAGAAATATTTTTGACAAGTTGCAGTGAAATTCTTATTTTTATTCAAGATGTCTGAGCAATTGATAAACTAATATTAATTAATAAATTATCCCCATGCCAAATAATTAACAGTAAAATTATAAAAAAACTTTCAGAAACTTTTGTATAATATAATGTTTCAAATATAGCAGTATAAGTTAAAGTAAAAAATAAAAGAAAATAAAGCACAAAGAGGTAGAGAGATATTTTCATATGGAAACTTGTTTTAACAAGTTTAATTATTAAAAATTAAAATTACACGATGATTTTATATAATGATATGTTAATACTATGACACAGTCAAACAAAAGAGATGTAATTTAAATAATGGAATATTAGTTGATGATGTCTGGAATGACTTCTTTTATTTGTAATATATACAAATAAAAAGTGAAATGTTACATGATGTGAAATGATGATTGTCAGAAATACTAGTGATTTACAGATGAAAAAATGAAAAACAGTATGGTTTCTGTCATGGATTATATATGTTTTTTGTAAGTTTTTTAATTTTAAATTTTGTATTTTAAATCAATGATTGTATTTTACAAGCTAGTTTATTATTTGTAGACTGAACAGGGATCAGCAAGGAACTGATCAAAAATGCATATAAATAAAAATTTGTTAACAAGCTTCCGAGTAAGTCTTGATTTTGGTAATTGTCAGAATTGGAAAGACATTGCAAGTTTGCTTGTCTAAAAACCCCTTTTAAGTGGTTGTCAGAATAAAACAGATGTAACATTTATTTTTACAGTTTAATTTCATTCCCAAGCAATAAAAAAATTCATTAGGTGCTAATTTGAGAAAGTTGTAGTGTAGTATTTTTTAATCTTCAATTAGAATACTATGTCTGGATCATCATCCATCCATACAGTCTGTGCCACTTAAATTGGCCAACTGAGATCATAAAACATTAGTATTGTAAATTTCATAGGTGATATTTAAAAAGAAAGTGTATTTACAATATCAGAACTATATGCAAATTGAAGGAAACCCTTCTCAAAAACATTGAAGTAGTGACGTTAATATTTTATACAAGTTTCAGTTTGAACATGATTATATTACACAAAGATTCACAGATCAACAAGGATATCATTTTCATCATCTAAGTTTCTGTACATTTAAATAATGTTAAAGTTTCTAATAAGTATACTTTGACTAAAATTCATTTGTAGCATTTCTAGTCAGTGGGGCCAATTTTACTTGGGACACACTATACATATACATACTCTAAATATTTACTCTTATGTGCAATGCTTTTTTACATGTTTCGGTTTATCTGAAAATAGACCATCTTCAATTCAATGTAATATGTCATAATTAGTGACCTCTCATGCCATGTGTCAACTTCTCTTTCACTAAAGGTCACTAATTCAATTACATCATTTTAATGATTTTATTAGACCAATAATCATAATAGCAAATATTTAAAAGATTAATTTATTTAATTATGTATTTTTTATATTAAGTTTAAAAAGGTTTTTAAATTTAAAATTTTAATTTGCTAATATTTAAAGAAAAATAAAAATAAATGATAACAAAATCCATGTGTTGTAATATATTGTAAAATTAAAGAAGAATATTTTTTAATAAATAAACAAAACAGGTAAAGAAAAATCATAATACTGTTGAAAAATATTTATTTACATCAAGATTTGACTGATGCAAATGACATTTTCAAAACAGTTTAATACATTTATGATCAACAAAATATTACTGTACATTAAACAAACCTCTAATTGAATTTCCCTTCTGCGGATACGTATATGCTGATTTAGCTTTTGAATTTCTTCATCGCTTTCTTCCTCTGCTTGTTTAAGTGACTGATTACATTTTATCTGTTCTATTACAGAAATAAGTGCTTCTGATATACAAAAATGAGCATTTTCCTAAAGTAACAATAAACAGAAATTACTTTTAGTTATAAATTACTTTAAAGTTATAAATTTTATTCATAAAGAATAAAAACTTCAGTTAAAACTTTTTAATAGTAAATCCAATTTTAAAAATTATTTTATACATATAATTATTATTGTAATATTTTTAAAAACAACAATACCTTATCTAATTCTGCACAAGTGCCAAAATCTTTGGATGACAAAAAGCTAATAAGACTCTGACCTTCTTGAGGTCTAGGAAAAAAGCATTCTGTAGGAACTCCTACTTGACAACCTTTATATGAAATTATATATAAATGTAAATATTTCAGAATTTTTTAAACAAAAAGTATTATATGAATTTAATTATTTACAAAATATAACAAAAGTTAATGGTATATAATATTTTATTACTATTACAGAAATACAAACAGTCAAACTCCGAGTTTCGAACAATTCAGTTAATGAACAAAACTTTGAACTCTTTTTTACTCTAGTTGCCTTATGAGAACTCATAAAATTTAAATATGATATATTATACTGATCTAAATCTAATAATCATTATGTAAAGTTACACTTATGATTTAAAATTAAGTGAGAACATTAAGTCAAAGGACTGAGAAACATAAGAGAAAAGATTAAGATTTTGCAACAGTTATTGTGATTTTTGATCATTAACACACTGACAAGAGTGAAATCTTTATTAATACTAATGTTAAATTTTTATTAATAATATGAATTTTATGGTTTTGGTCCAAACATGTCAAGTGATAAATTGATGTCATTTACAATCAAAATGAGAATCAGTGTTTGAAAAAAGTAGAATTTAAATCTAGTAATCAATTATAAATAAACGATAAACTAAAAGATTTTATTATAATTTTCAGAATATATTTTAAAAAATTAACTTAATACAGATTAGCAAAGAATCTAAATAACTTAAATATATCATTTTATGGGGGGCGTGTTCATCCGTTGAGGCTGTTGGCGTGTTTTTCTTTATACCTGGCCACTCATACTAGAATAAGAATTAAGTGTTTTTTTGATTATTTTCTACTACAAGAAGCCTAATTTTGTTATTAATTAATACTATTTATATTGGTAATAACAAGAATAATTATGCAATGTTCTCCAGTCAAGAGGGATAGACCTCCATTGAATCGTACTAAATTGGATACTAAGAAGAATCAGCCATCTTCTTCAAATTCCAAGTCGTTAATAGACTTTAACTTTACTTCCGAAAAAAATCTTCATGAAGAATCCATTAGTGATAAGAATTACAATTTAAATTCATTACAGATTTATGAAAACGACAACTCAGGTGAGTCAACTATTTCTGATCAGACCTCGATTAATGTAACGGATAAATTCCCAGACGCTTATACCTCAGTGCTTTGAAATAAAATATCAGAATTAATCAACACTACTAACAATAAACTTTTTAATCAAATGGTTATGATTAAACAAGAACTAGATATTATCCATGAAAATATTCGAGAAACGAAGGAAAATCAGAAAAAAATGAAAGGGGAGATTGATGGTTTGAAACATCAAGTAGAGAAATTACAAACGGACAAAGATTTCATCCAATTTAAAATGGACATGCTAATAAACGAACATCGCTATAATAACATAATAATGTACAACTACCCAAACTACAAAACCATTTCAAGAGCAGAAATATTAAAATTTATTACTAATGTATTAAATATAAATAATAAAACTCAAGACTAGAGATAGTTCTATCTCTAGTCTTAGATAACTAGAGATAACTAGAGGTAGTTCAACTATCGAAAACGCCAAATTTAACAACAAGAATAACATTTAATAATAATCAAACTAGAGATCTTATTTTTTCTACCTTCATACGAAAAAATACAACTAAAGTCTACTAGAGGGATGGCAAAATAACAGATTTCTCAGGATTTAACTAACAACTCGAGAAATAGAAGGAAACATTTACTGCCAAATTTTTATGAATTACGTAAACAAAACCCTCAGATAAAACTACGAAATGGCATCTTAATAATTGATCGCGAAAAGCTAACTTATAATTTAAACACGGGAAAACTGGTGCATATAGATACTTTTCTTCCATCAACAAGAATAGCAAATTTAACTAAATGACATATTAATAAGCAAGATAAAACTCAATCCTGCAAACTCTACCCTAATAATCAATGCCTCTCAATTATAAACTGGAATAGTCAAGGACTTAAATATAAAATACTTCAAATAGATGCCTTTATTTCTAAATATGATCCGGATATTATTGCAATCACTGAAACCTGGATATGTTCCGAAATAGTCTACAATTCTACCTTCTTTTAAAAATTTACAATAGAGTCAGTTTTGACAAAAAAACTAATAGGTCCAGGCTGCCCAAGTGGAGGCCTTTGCATACTAATAAAAAAAGGTCTTTTTTTTTTTGTAAAATTTTGCAAAGAAAAAAATCTAATAATTTCATTCTGCTCCTTGTCTGAATCATTAAATCTGCTCTTGCTAATATTACAAATAATTTAATAACTTTAATGCTTACCTATATTTCACCTGATGACATAATAACTTTGAATGAAATAACTAAACAAATGGAGATCTGGCAAAATATGATTCCTTATTCCATAATTTTGGGCAATTTCAATGCAAGAATTGCAGATAATATGGACTCTAAATATAAAGGTAATAATTTTTTAATGCAAATCAACTGCCTCTCGAGGGATGAGCATTTAAACAGACTTGGTTAATAATTAATCGAAATATATGTACTGGTAGCTCATCTCTAGACTTCAAAAATAACTTTAAAAATTCAACAGAAAATAATGCTTATAGAATTTATAATTTTTTGTCAAATACACTGAAAAAAATTTCTTTGTAGTATTTAATTATTTGATTTACATTGTTGTTTTAAATTACTGATAATGTATCATTAAGTTACTTTATGTTTGTATTGACTAAATTCATCAAATAACGTTATTGTTATTTAAGTGGTCTTGCGAAACCATGTTATGTTATAATTAATACACTTATTTGTAAAATGTATATTAATCATGTAGACCGAAATAATATTTATTGTGAAATTTGTATTCCCCCTAATAGGGAAAAATCTCCCTTGGAAATAAAATATAATAATAATATTTTTAATTATTAAAAAAAATATCTTGAATTAAATGAAAGATTTTCTTTGTTTAATTAATATAAAAAATAAATATATCATTTTATATTTATGAATGATAAGTAATATTTAATTGATATTTACAAAATATCAAACTTATACTATTGATTTATCATAAATACATATTGATAAATGATTGATAATATGCATGAACAATAAATATATTTCTATACATCATTTTATCTTTATTTACTTTGAAATTTATTGTATTGTTACTTTAATATCTATAACATATATAACTGTATACAATGTTATGTTCTGGTTTCTTTTTTTAAAACTGTTTTGGATAATCAAGTTTCTGCTGTATATTTAATTTGAAATAGTAATTATTACATAAAATAATTTACAAATAGTAAAATTTTATAAAACAGCAGATAAAATGAATACAGTAAATCCTTGCTAACTAAGACCATTCCATTTTGAAATTTGCATAACAGACAAAATTTTTAAAAAAATTGCAAATTAAAATTTCTTGACAATAGAAAAATTACAATTCATAAGTAATTACAATGAAATTATAATTTTGTCAAATTCATCCAGATGGTAATATCATATTAATTAATTAAGACCGAATGCAAAGTTTATCAAAACATCCATCTTTTTAAAGGTGATCAATCACTAACAGGAAATGAATATTAATAACAACTGTTTTGATAACTTTGTCTTCAATCTTAATATGAAATTATAATTAATGAGTGTTTTCAATATTCAAAAGTTTGCAATACCATGCTTTGTATTATTGTAGTAAGTTCTAAAGACTGTAGATTGCTGTATACTTTCATGAAATTTTTTGAGCTCATTTTCTGTATATAACAAATTTAGTAGTGTAACTTACTAATGACTAGTAAAGCTTCTATATAGAGCTGGATTGTAATAAATTACTTACTATATATCTGTATCTTCAGGGAAAACACACACTAACTTGGACAACCTTCACCACCTATTAGTCCAAGTTAGTGGAAATTTATTGTAATTATAAAATATCAAAAACACAATGATTACCTTCTTCTAATAAACTTTGTCTTCTGTTTTTATCTTCTAATTTGTTAGGAAGAGATGATGATAATGACAAGGAATTTGAACTTGTTTCAACTATACTTTCCTTCTTTTGAGAATGCTGAGATAAACCTGGGATATCTGACTTAGATCTTGTATGTTGAGCTTTCCATTTTGGTGTTTTTGTACTTGGTAAACTAGATTTTGAAATATCCGGTGATAACTTACATTCTTTGATTTCTTTATTTTGTGATAATTCTTGCTGTAAACTTGTTTCATTTTCATTTTTATGTATCTGCAGATTCCTACTGAAAATGTTTTTATTTTCTATAAAATATTCATTTCCATCTGAAACAGATTTATATAACACTGGAAGAGAGCTGCATTTTTGTTGTAAATTGTTTGATTTAAAATTTTGTGTATGTTTCACATTAACTTTAGCTGGCAAGTAATAATCATGTAATTCAGGACAACTTCTGCTTCTAACTAAACAATTATAATTATGATAAAATTTGCAATCTTCAAGTAATTTTCCAGAACATAATAATTTATTGTGCAAATCTAATGAACTAGAGGGAGAAATTGTAGCATATAAGTTCTGTTTAACATGAGCATTATCACAATCACTTTCACTATAATTAAATTCTTTGTTGAATACTTCCGTATTCTGAGTTTCACTTCCATTTGTTTCTGTACAGGATGAATTTTTATCACAGCTGCAAGGTTCCAGAATTTTATTTTGCAAATCACAGTTTTGTTCTTGGGTAGAAATGTATTGAAAATCAGGTAAATCACAGAATCCAACTTTCATTGTTTTGGAATGTTCTATTAATTTTTTCTTTTTCCTCCCATTATGCAATAATCTAGTATAGTAACAGGAATTGGACACATTTAAGTTACTTAACTTTTCACAGGTGTCATTTATTTTCACATCATTTAAATTAAGCTGTTTTGGTTCTGACTTTTTCTTCACAACCTGATTGCATAAAAAAAACTAATTTTAAACTAAAAGTATAATTTTTCTGCATATTATAAACTTATATTTAATCTTGCACCCTAATAATCAATGCCTCTCAATTATAAACTGGAATAGTCAATGACTTAAATATAAAAAACTTCAAATAGATGCCTTTATTTCTAAATATGATCCGGATATTATTGCAATCACTGAAACCTGGATATGTTCCGAAATAGTCTACAATTCTACCTTCTTTTAAAAATTTACAATAGAGTCAGTTTTGACAAAAAAACTAATAGGTCCATGCTGCCCAAGTGGAGGACTTTGCATATTAANTATTCAAGAAGTCTGAGCAATTGATAAACTAATATTAATTAATAAATTATCCCCATGCCAAATAATTAACAGTAAAATTATAAAAAAACTTTCAGAAACTTTTGTATAATATAATGTTTCAAATATAGCAGTATAAGTTAAAGTAAAAAATAAAAGAAAATAAAGCACAAAGAGGTAGAGAGATATTTTCATATGGAAACTTGTTTTAACAAGTTTAATTATTAAAAATTAAAATTACACGATGATTTTATATAATGATATGTTAATACTATGACACAGTCAAACAAAAGAGATGTAATTTAAATAATGGAATATTAGTTGATGATGTCTGGAATGACTTCTTTTATTTGTAATATATACAAATAAAAAGTGAAATGTTACATGATGTGAAATGATGATTGTCAGAAATACTAGTGATTTACAGATGAAAAAATGAAAAACAGTATGGTTTCTGTCATGGATTATATATGTTTTTTGTAAGTTTTTTAATTTTAAATTTTGTATTTTAAATCAATGATTGTATTTTACAAGCTAGTTTATTATTTGTAGACTGAACAGGGATCAGCAAGGAACTGATCAAAAATGCATATAAATAAAAATTTGTTAACAAGCTTCCGAGTAAGTCTTGATTTTGGTAATTGTCAGAATTGGAAAGACATTGCAAGTTTGCTTGTCTAAAAACCCCTTTTAAGTGGTTGTCAGAATAAAACAGATGTAACATTTATTTTTACAGTTTAATTTCATTCCCAAGCAATAAAAAAATTCATTAGGTGCTAATTTGAGAAAGTTGTAGTGTAGTATTTTTTAATCTTCAATTAGAATACTATGTCTGGATCATCATCCATCCATACAGTCTGTGCCACTTAAATTGGCCAACTGAGATCATAAAACATTAGTATTGTAAATTTCATAGGTGATATTTAAAAAGAAAGTGTATTTACAATATCAGAACTATATGCAAATTGAAGGAAACCCTTCTCAAAAACATTGAAGTAGTGACATTAATATTTTATACAAGTTTCAGTTTGAACATGATTATATTACACAAAGATTCACAGATCAACAAGGATATCATTTTCATCATCTAAGTTTCTGTACATTTAAATAATGTTAAAGTTTCTAATAAGTATACTTTGACTAAAATTCATTTGTAGCATTTCTAGTCAGTGGGGCCAATTTTACTTGGGACACACTATACATATACATACTCTAAATATTTACTCTTATGTGCAATGCTTTTTTACATGTTTCGGTTTATCTGAAAATAGACCATCTTCAATTCAATGTAATATGTCATAATTAGTGACCTCTCATGCCATGTGTCAACTTCTCTTTCACTAAAGGTCACTAATTCAATTACATCATTTTAATGATTTTATTAGACCAATAATCATAATAGCAAATATTTAAAAGATAAATTTATTTAATTATGTATTTTTTATATTAAGTTTAAAAAGGTTTTTAAATTTAAAATTTTAATTTGCTAATATTTAAAGAAAAATAAAAATAAATGATAACAAAATCCATGTGTTGTAATATATTGTAAAATTAAAGAAGAATATTTTTTAATAAATAAACAAAACAGGTAAAGAAAAATCATAATACTGTTGAAAAATATTTATTTACATCAAGATTTGACTGATGCAAATGACATTTTCAAAACAGTTTAATACATTTATGATCAACAAAATATTACTGTACATTAAACAAACCTCTAATTGAATTTCCCTTCTGCGGATACGTATATGCTGATTTAGCTTTTGAATTTCTTCATCGCTTTCTTCCTCTGCTTGTTTAAGTGACTGATTACATTTTATCTGTTCTATTACAGAAATAAGTGCTTCTGATATACAAAAATGAGCATTTTCCTAAAGTAACAATAAACAGAAATTACTTTTAGTTATAAATTACTTTAAAGTTATAAATTTTATTCATAAAGAATAAAAACTTCAGTTAAAACTTTTTAATAGTAAATCCAATTTTAAAAATTATTTTATACATATAATTATTATTGTAATATTTTTAAAAACAACAATACCTTATCTAATTCTGCACAAGTGCCAAAATCTTTGGATGACAAAAAGCTAATAAGACTCTGACCTTCTTGAGGTCTAGGAAAAAAGCATTCTGTAGGAACTCCTACTTGACAACCTTTATATGAAATTATATATAAATGTAAATATTTCAGAATTTTTTAAACAAAAAGTATTATATGAATTTAATTATTTACAAAATATAACAAAAGTTAATGGTATATAATATTTTATTACTATTACAGAAATACAAACAGTCAAACTCCGAGTTTCGAACAATTCAGTTAATGAACAAAACTTTGAACTCTTTTTTACTCTAGTTGCCTTATGAGAACTCATAAAATTTAAATATGATATATTATACTGATCTAAATCTAATAATCATTATGTAAAGTTACACTTATGATTTAAAATTAAGTGAGAACATTAAGTCAAAGGACTGAGAAACATAAGAGAAAAGATTAAGATTTTGCAACAGTTATTGTGATTTTTGATCATTAACACACTGACAAGAGTGAAATCTTTATTAATACTAATGTTAAATTTTTATTAATAATATGAATTTTATGGTTTTGGTCCAAACATGTCAAGTGATAAATTGATGTCATTTACAATCAAAATGAGAATCAGTGTTTGAAAAAAGTAGAATTTAAATCTAGTAATCAATTATAAATAAACGATAAACTAAAAGATTTTATTATAATTTTCAGAATATATTTTAAAAAATTAACTTAATACAGATTAGCAAAGAATCTAAATAACTTAAATATATCATTTTATGGGGGGCGTGTTCATCCGTTGAGGCTGTTGGCGTGTTTTTCTTTATACCTGGCCACTCATACTAGAATAAGAATTAAGTGTTTTTTTGATTATTTTCTACTACAAGAAGCCTAATTTTGTTATTAATTAATACTATTTATATTGGTAATAACAAGAATAATTATGCAATGTTCTCCAGTCAAGAGGGATAGACCTCCATTGAATCGTACTAAATTGGATACTAAGAAGAATCAGCCATCTTCTTCAAATTCCAAGTCGTTAATAGACTTTAACTTTACTTCCGAAAAAAATCTTCATGAAGAATCCATTAGTGATAAGAATTACAATTTAAATTCATTACAGATTTATGAAAACGACAACTCAGGTGAGTCAACTATTTCTGATCAGACCTCGATTAATGTAACGGATAAATTCCCAGACGCTTATACCTCAGTGCTTTGAAATAAAATATCAGAATTAATCAACACTACTAACAATAAACTTTTTAATCAAATGGTTATGATTAAACAAGAACTAGATATTATCCATGAAAATATTCGAGAAACGAAGGAAAATCAGAAAAAAATGAAAGGGGAGATTGATGGTTTGAAACATCAAGTAGAAAAATTACAAACGGGCAAAGATTTCATCCAATTTAAAATGAACATTGCTATAATAACATAATAATGTACAACTACCCAAACTACAAAACCATTTCAAGAGCAGAAATATTAAAATTTATTACTAATGTA
>NW_019384338.1:429933-441836 GCF_000671375.1 Centruroides sculpturatus | reverse complement strand
AAAAAAATGAAAGGGGAGATTGATGGTTTGAAACATCAAGTAGAGAAATTACAAACGGACAAAGATTTCATCCAATTTAAAATGGACATGCTAATAAACGAACATCGCTATAATAACATAATAATGTACAACTACCCAAACTACAAAACCATTTCAAGAGCAGAAATATTAAAATTTATTACTAATGTATTAAATATAAATAATAAAACTCAAGACTAGAGATAGTTCTATCTCTAGTCTTAGATAACTAGAGATAACTAGAGGTAGTTCAACTATCGAAAACGCCAAATTTAACAACAAGAATAACATTTAATAATAATCAAACTAGAGATCTTATTTTTTCTACCTTCATACGAAAAAATACAACTAAAGTCTACTAGAGGGATGGCAAAATAACAGATTTCTCAGGATTTAACTAACAACTCGAGAAATAGAAGGAAACATTTACTGCCAAATTTTTATGAATTACGTAAACAAAACCCTCAGATAAAACTACGAAATGGCATCTTAATAATTGATCGCGAAAAGCTAACTTATAATTTAAACACGGGAAAACTGGTGCATATAGATACTTTTCTTCCATCAACAAGAATAGCAAATTTAACTAAATGACATATTAATAAGCAAGATAAAACTCAATCCTGCAAACTCTACCCTAATAATCAATGCCTCTCAATTATAAACTGGAATAGTCAAGGACTTAAATATAAAATACTTCAAATAGATGCCTTTATTTCTAAATATGATCCGGATATTATTGCAATCACTGAAACCTGGATATGTTCCGAAATAGTCTACAATTCTACCTTCTTTTAAAAATTTACAATAGAGTCAGTTTTGACAAAAAAACTAATAGGTCCAGGCTGCCCAAGTGGAGGCCTTTGCATACTAATAAAAAAAGGTCTTTTTTTTTTTGTAAAATTTTGCAAAGAAAAAAATCTAATAATTTCATTCTGCTCCTTGTCTGAATCATTAAATCTGCTCTTGCTAATATTACAAATAATTTAATAACTTTAATGCTTACCTATATTTCACCTGATGACATAATAACTTTGAATGAAATAACTAAACAAATGGAGATCTGGCAAAATATGATTCCTTATTCCATAATTTTGGGCAATTTCAATGCAAGAATTGCAGATAATATGGACTCTAAATATAAAGGTAATAATTTTTTAATGCAAATCAACTGCCTCTCGAGGGATGAGCATTTAAACAGACTTGGTTAATAATTAATCGAAATATATGTACTGGTAGCTCATCTCTAGACTTCAAAAATAACTTTAAAAATTCAACAGAAAATAATGCTTATAGAATTTATAATTTTTTGTCAAATACACTGAAAAAAATTTCTTTGTAGTATTTAATTATTTGATTTACATTGTTGTTTTAAATTACTGATAATGTATCATTAAGTTACTTTATGTTTGTATTGACTAAATTCATCAAATAACGTTATTGTTATTTAAGTGGTCTTGCGAAACCATGTTATGTTATAATTAATACACTTATTTGTAAAATGTATATTAATCATGTAGACCGAAATAATATTTATTGTGAAATTTGTATTCCCCCTAATAGGGAAAAATCTCCCTTGGAAATAAAATATAATAATAATATTTTTAATTATTAAAAAAAATATCTTGAATTAAATGAAAGATTTTCTTTGTTTAATTAATATAAAAAATAAATATATCATTTTATATTTATGAATGATAAGTAATATTTAATTGATATTTACAAAATATCAAACTTATACTATTGATTTATCATAAATACATATTGATAAATGATTGATAATATGCATGAACAATAAATATATTTCTATACATCATTTTATCTTTATTTACTTTGAAATTTATTGTATTGTTACTTTAATATCTATAACATATATAACTGTATACAATGTTATGTTCTGGTTTCTTTTTTTAAAACTGTTTTGGATAATCAAGTTTCTGCTGTATATTTAATTTGAAATAGTAATTATTACATAAAATAATTTACAAATAGTAAAATTTTATAAAACAGCAGATAAAATGAATACAGTAAATCCTTGCTAACTAAGACCATTCCATTTTGAAATTTGCATAACAGACAAAATTTTTAAAAAAATTGCAAATTAAAATTTCTTGACAATAGAAAAATTACAATTCATAAGTAATTACAATGAAATTATAATTTTGTCAAATTCATCCAGATGGTAATATCATATTAATTAATTAAGACCGAATGCAAAGTTTATCAAAACATCCATCTTTTTAAAGGTGATCAATCACTAACAGGAAATGAATATTAATAATAACTGTTTTGATAACTTTGTCTTCAATCTTAATATGAAATTATAATTAATGAGTGTTTTCAATATTCAAAAGTTTGCAATACCATGCTTTGTATTATTGTAGTAAGTTCTAAAGACTGTAGATTGCTGTATACTTTCATGAAATTTTTTGAGCTCATTTTCTGTATATAACAAATTT
The DNA here is from genome assembly GCF_000671375.1 of Centruroides sculpturatus. Taxonomy (NCBI): domain Eukaryota; kingdom Metazoa; phylum Arthropoda; class Arachnida; order Scorpiones; family Buthidae; genus Centruroides; species Centruroides sculpturatus. Next base: position 439,359 of record NW_019384338.1, on the reverse strand, counting down.
AGTAGTGTAACTTACTAATGACTAGTAAAGCTTCTATATAGAGCTGGATTGTAATAAATTACTTACTATATATCTGTATCTTCAGGGAAAACACACACTAACTTGGACAACCTTCACCACCTATTAGTCCAAGTTAGTGGAAATTTATTGTAATTATAAAATATCAAAAACACAATGATTACCTTCTTCTAATAAACTTTGTCTTCTGTTTTTATCTTCTAATTTGTTAGGAAGAGATGATGATAATGACAAGGAATTTGAACTTGTTTCAACTATACTTTCCTTCTTTTGAGAATGCTGAGATAAACCTGGGATATCTGACTTAGATCTTGTATGTTGAGCTTTCCATTTTGGTGTTTTTGTACTTGGTAAACTAGATTTTGAAATATCCGGTGATAACTTACATTCTTTGATTTCTTTATTTTGTGATAATTCTTGCTGTAAACTTGTTTCATTTTCATTTTTATGTATCTGCAGATTCCTACTGAAAATGTTTTTATTTTCTATAAAATATTCATTTCCATCTGAAACAGATTTATATAACACTGGAAGAGAGCTGCATTTTTGTTGTAAATTGTTTGATTTAAAATTTTGTGTATGTTTCACATTAACTTTAGCTGGCAAGTAATAATCATGTAATTCAGGACAACTTCTGCTTCTAACTAAACAATTATAATTATGATAAAATTTGCAATCTTCAAGTAATTTTCCAGAACATAATAATTTATTGTGCAAATCTAATGAACTAGAGGGAGAAATTGTAGCATATAAGTTCTGTTTAACATGAGCATTATCACAATCACTTTCACTATAATTAAATTCTTTGTTGAATACTTCCGTATTCTGAGTTTCACTTCCATTTGTTTCTGTACAGGATGAATTTTTATCACAGCTGCAAGGTTCCAGAATTTTATTTTGCAAATCACAGTTTTGTTCTTGGGTAGAAATGTATTGAAAATCAGGTAAATCACAGAATCCAACTTTCATTGTTTTGGAATGTTCTATTAATTTTTTCTTTTTCCTCCCATTATGCAATAATCTAGTATAGTAACAGGAATTGGACACATTTAAGTTACTTAACTTTTCACAGGTGTCATTTATTTTCACATCATTTAAATTAAGCTGTTTTGGTTCTGACTTTTTCTTCACAACCTGATTGCATAAAAAAAACTAATTTTAAACTAAAAGTATAATTTTTCTGCATATTATAAACTTATATTTAATCTTGCATAATTTAATGATTCTATAACAAATTTTTAAATTTAAAATTATAAAGTTAATGGAAAATTATAACTAGCTGAATTTTATATAATTTAATTTATAGCAAAATAATAAGTCATTAACTGAACAAATCACATTAAGCAGTTCTTTATACTTTGATAAAATATTTATCTACAAATAGTTTTGATACAGAATAGTTAAAGAAACAATAAGTAAATTTATGATCCACAGAGCATTAAATTTTGTTCCAAAAATTCATAATTTTTCTCCTAGATAATACAACTTAAAAAAAATAAACTTACTGAATTTTATATTAAAAAACTGTTAAGAAAATAGTATAAATATCAATTTTTTAAATCTTATTTCCAAAACTATATTATTTAATAATGACTAAAAAAACTGATAAGACATTTAAGCTACAAAGAAAGATTTATTATATAACATTATATAGAATTTATTAACTTAAAATTTATAAAAACTACAGGAATGCATCAGTTTGTAAATTTTTTTTTTTTTTTATTGATCTGAGCTTTAAAAACATTTTTAAGAGATACTTTTAAAAATGTTTGTTTAAAAATTTTGCTATTAAAAAATTTAAAATATAGTTACATAACAGTAAACAATTAAACATTGTAAACTTGGCCTTCATCAAAATTTATACACTGAAACCTCCATTAACAGAGACTCCTGAATAGTGGATACTTCTATTTAATAGACATTTTTATAATCCCCAGATCCTTCAAATAGGACATCTATTATATTTCTCTCTAAATAACGGATGCCCTCATCCATAACCAACCTTACAAAAATGCAATGTCCCACCTTCAATACTCCAAATGAATTAATTACATACAAAATATTTTAAAACGAAAACAAAGAATCGGTTAAAATACTCTTTCAGGTAACAAATTTTGACTGTAGGCATTGAATAAAGACTGGCTTAAAATAGGAATAGAGGAGGAAGGGGCAAGTTATAAGAAGCTGAACAATATTCTTAACCAGATTAAATTTTTCTAACAGATAAAGTCGTCAATCACCATTTATCATTATACATATTAATGCTATTAAACTTCTGTCTTATTGTTGGAATTATGCTTATGATATCAAAAAACTAAATGTTTTCAAAGTTATTCATTCAACAAGAATGTAATTTTTAATAAAGCAGTTACAGAAAGAAAGCAAAAATGTTCAAGAAGTTACATCTATTTGATAACTGCAAAGCAGACAAATCCCTGTATCGATTTTTATTAGTCGCTTATATCATAAACAACGTTATAAATGTAACAATTCTGAATATATTTCCCACCCTTTCAAGTGGATAGCAAATCACCTTTGTAACTTGACATTTGAATGAGGTTTAACCCTTTAAAATCAACATCCCGAAAAACCTCGGGCAAGTTCCATAGAGTTTCATAAAACTCGGTACTTTCGGCCCTTTCCCAAAATTTTTTTTTTTNTAAGACTCTGACCTTCTTGAGGTCTAGGAAAAAAGCATTCTGTAGGAACTCCTACTTGACAACCTTTATATGAAATTATATATAAATGTAAATATTTCAGAATTTTTTAAACAAAAAGTATTATATGAATTTAATTATTTACAAAATATAACAAAAGTTAATGGTATATAATATTTTATTACTATTACAGAAATACAAACAGTCAAACTCCGAGTTTCGAACAATTCAGTTAATGAACAAAACTTTGAACTCTTTTTTACTCTAGTTGCCTTATGAGAACTCATAAAATTTAAATATGATATATTATACTGATCTAAATCTAATAATCATTATGTAAAGTTACACTTATGATTTAAAATTAAGTGAGAACATTAAGTCAAAGGACTGAGAAACATAAGAGAAAAGATTAAGATTTTGCAACAGTTATTGTGATTTTTGATCATTAACACACTGACAAGAGTGAAATCTTTATTAATACTAATGTTAAATTTTTATTAATAATATGAATTTTATGGTTTTGGTCCAAACATGTCAAGTGATAAATTGATGTCATTTACAATCAAAATGAGAATCAGTGTTTGAAAAAAGTAGAATTTAAATCTAGTAATCAATTATAAATAAACGACAAACTAAAAGATTTTATTATAATTTTCAGAATATATTTTAAAAAATTAACTTAATACAGATTAGCAAAGAATCTAAATAACTTAAATATATCATTTTATGGGGGGCGTGTTCATCCGTTGAGGCTGTTGGCGTGTTTTTCTTTATACCTGGCCACTCATACTAGAATAAGAATTAAGTGTTTTTTTGATTATTTTCTACTACAAGAAGCCTAATTTTGTTATTAATTAATACTATTTATATTGGTAATAACAAGAATAATTATGCAATGTTCTCCAGTCAAGAGGGATAGACCTCCATTGAATCGTACTAAATTGGATACTAAGAAGAATCAGCCATCTTCTTCAAATTCCANTCGTTTAATTATTATAATTGCTGTAGTTGACTATTCAACAAATTATAGTAGTTGATATTGCATCGATATACAAAGGCGAGTTAATTAAAATATAATTATTTAATACAGTATTTGAAAAATTATCGTAGAAAAGTTTTCTTTAAATTCAATAATAATATTATTGTAGGAATATATTATTGTATATTCTTTATTATGTTATTCTGTTCTATTCTATATTATTATTGTTGTATATTCTTTTCTTAATGTGTTAATATTATATGCATTTTAAACACACTTATTAATGATGAATCAGATACAAATGGATTTTTTTTCATAGAAAACTTATTATGTAGAATATGTTTTTTATGCAAGCAAAGAAAAAAAATGCTTAAAACTATTCTCTTGCAATAAAAAATGTAAAGAATTCCATAAACAACAAACGATTCGACTATTGAGCAAAGGAGTGGTTATATTTCAGTATAAAGTTTTCCTATCCATTATTTATTTACTACGAAAGTTAGACGACTAAATTCAAATTAGATTTATTTAATAATCTTTCCTGTATTGAGGGGGGCGTGTTCATCCGTCGAGGCTGTTGGCGTATTTTTCTTTATACCTGGCCACTCATACTAGAATAAGAATTAAGTGTTTTTTTATTATTTGCTACTACAAGAAGCCTAATTTTGTTATTAATTAATACTATTTATAACAGTAATAACAAGAATAATTATGCAACGTTCTCCAGTCAAGAAGGGTAGACCTCCATTGAATTGTACTAAATTGGATACTAAGAAAGATCAGCCATTTTCTTCAAATTCCAGGTCGTTAATAGACTTTAACTTCACTTCCAAAAAAGTCTTCATGAAGAATCCATTAGCGATAAGAATTAGAATCCAAATTAATCACAGATTAATGAAAATGACAAATCAGGTGAGCCAACTATTTCTGATCAAACCTCGATTAATGTAACGGATAAATTCCTAGACTCTTATACTTCAGTGCTTTGGAATAAAATATCGGAATTAATCAACCCTACTAACAATAAACTTTTTAATCAAACGGTTGTGATTAAAGAAGAACTAGATATTATCCACAAAAATATTCGAGAAACAAAGAAAAATCAGAAAAAAATGAAAGGGGAGATTGATGGTTTGAAGCATTAAGTAGAGAAATTACAAACGGACAAAGATTTCATCCAATTTAAAATGGACATGCTAATAAATGAACATTGTTATAATAACATAATAATATACTGTACAACTACCCAAACTATAAAACCACTTCAAGAGCAGAAATATTAAAATTTATTACTAATGTATTAAATATATATAATATAACTCAAGACAATATACTAGAGATAGTTCGGCTATCAAAAACGCCAAATTTAACAACAAGAATAACATTTAATAATAATAAAACTAGAGATCTTATTTTTCTACCTTCATACGAAAAAAACAACAAAGTCTACTAGAGGAATGACAAAACATACAGATTTCTCTGGAAGTTTTGGCAATAAACCAATAGGTCCAGGCCGCCCAAGTGGAAGCCTTTGCATATTAATAAAAAAAAAAAAAAATCTAATAATCTCATTCTGCTCCTTGTTCAAATCATTAAATCTGCTCTTGCTAATATTACGAATAATTTAATAACTTTAATGCTTACCTATATTTCACCTGATGACATAATAACTTTGAATGAAATAACTAAACAAATGGAGATCTGGCAAAATATGATTCCTTATTCCATAATTTTGGGCAATTTCAATGCAAGAATTGCAGATAATATGGACTCTAAATATAAAGGTAATAATTTTTTAATGCAAATCAACTGCCTCTCGAGGGATGAGCATTTAAACAGACTTGGTTAATAATTAATCGAAATATATGTACTGGTAGCTCATCTCTAGACTTCAAAAATAACTTTAAAAATTCAACAGAAAATAATGCTTATAGAATTTATAATTTTTTGTCAAATACACTGAAAAAAATTTCTTTGTAGTATTTAATTATTTGATTTACATTGTTGTTTTAAATTACTGATAATGTATCATTAAGTTACTTTATGTTTGTATTGACTAAATTCATCAAATAACGTTATTGTTATTTAAGTGGTCTTGCGAAACCATGTTATGTTATAATTAATACACTTATTTGTAAAATGTATATTAATCATGTAGACCGAAATAATATTTATTGTGAAATTTGTATTCCCCCTAATAGGGAAAAATCCCCTTGGAAATAAAATATAATAATAATATTTTTAATTATTAAAAAAAATATCTTGAATTAAATGAAAGATTTTCTTTGTTTAATTAATATAAAAAATAAATATATCATTTTATATTTATGAATGATAAGTAATATTTAATTGATATTTACAAAATATCAAACTTATACTATTGATTTATCATAAATACATATTGATAAATGATTGATAATATGCATGAACAATAAATATATTTCTATACATCATTTTATCTTTATTTACTTTGAAATTTATTGTATTGTTACTTTAATATCTATAACATATATAACTGTATACAATGTTATGTTCTGGTTTCTTTTTTTAAAACTGTTTTGGATAATCAAGTTTCTGCTGTATATTTAATTTGAAATAGTAATTATTACATAAAATAATTTACAAATAGTAAAATTTTATAAAACAGCAGATAAAATGAATACAGTAAATCCTTGCTAACTAAGACCATTCCATTTTGAAATTTGCATAACAGACAAAATTTTTAAAAAAATTGCAAATTAAAATTTCTTGACAATAGAAAAATTACAATTCATAAGTAATTACAATGAAATTATAATTTTGTCAAATTCATCCAGATGGTAATATCATATTAATTAATTAAGACCGAATGCAAAGTTTATCAAAACATCCATCTTTTTAAAGGTGATCAATCACTAACAGGAAATGAATATTAATAATAACTGTTTTGATAACTTTGTCTTCAATCTTAATATGAAATTATAATTAATGAGTGTTTTCAATATTCAAAAGTTTGCAATACCATGCTTTGTATTATTGTAGTAAGTTCTAAAGACTGTAGATTGCTGTATACTTTCATGAAATTTTTTGAGCTCATTTTCTGTATATAACAAATTTAGTAGTGTAACTTACTAATGACTAGTAAAGCTTCTATATAGAGCTGGATTGTAATAAATTACTTACTATATATCTGTATCTTCAGGGAAAACACACACTAACTTGGACAACCTTCACCACCTATTAGTCCAAGTTAGTGGAAATTTATTGTAATTATAAAATATCAAAAACACAATGATTACCTTCTTCTAATAAACTTTGTCTTCTGTTTTTATCTTCTAATTTGTTAGGAAGAGATGATGATAATGACAAGGAATTTGAACTTGTTTCAACTATACTTTCCTTCTTTTGAGAATGCTGAGATAAACCTGGGATATCTGACTTAGATCTTGTATGTTGAGCTTTCCATTTTGGTGTTTTTGTACTTGGTAAACTAGATTTTGAAATATCCGGTGATAACTTACATTCTTTGATTTCTTTATTTTGTGATAATTCTTGCTGTAAACTTGTTTCATTTTCATTTTTATGTATCTGCAGATTCCTACTGAAAATGTTTTTATTTTCTATAAAATATTCATTTCCATCTGAAACAGATTTATATAACACTGGAAGAGAGCTGCATTTTTGTTGTAAATTGTTTGATTTAAAATTTTGTGTATGTTTCACATTAACTTTAGCTGGCAAGTAATAATCATGTAATTCAGGACAACTTCTGCTTCTAACTAAACAATTATAATTATGATAAAATTTGCAATCTTCAAGTAATTTTCCAGAACATAATAATTTATTGTGCAAATCTAATGAACTAGAGGGAGAAATTGTAGCATATAAGTTCTGTTTAACATGAGCATTATCACAATCACTTTCACTATAATTAAATTCTTTGTTGAATACTTCCGTATTCTGAGTTTCACTTCCATTTGTTTCTGTACAGGATGAATTTTTATCACAGCTGCAATGTTCCAGAATTTTATTTTGCAAATCACAGTTTTGTTCTTGGGTAGAAATGTATTGAAAATCAGGTAAATCACAGAATCCAACTTTCATTGTTTTGGAATGTTCTATTAATTTTTTCTTTTTCCTCCCATTATGCAATAATCTAGTATAGTAACAGGAATTGGACACATTTAAGTTACTTAACTTTTCACAGGTGTCATTTATTTTCACATCATTTAAATTAAGCTGTTTTGGTTCTGACTTTTTCTTCACAACCTGATTGCATAAAAAAAACTAATTTTAAACTAAAAGTATAATTTTTCTGCATATTATAAACTTATATTTAATCTTGCATAATTTAATGATTCTATAACAAATTTTTAAATTTAAAATTATAAAGTTAATGGAAAATTATAACTAGCTGAATTTTATATAATTTAATTTATAGCAAAATAATAAGTCATTAACTGAACAAATCACATTAAGCAGTTCTTTATACTTTGATAAAATATTTATCTACAAATAGTTTTGATACAGAATAGTTAAAGAAACAATAAGTAAATTTATGATCCACAGAGCATTAAATTTTGTTCCAAAAATTCATAATTTTTCTCCTAGATAATACAACTTAAAAAAAATAAACTTACTGAATTTTATATTAAAAAACTGTTAAGAAAATAGTATAAATATCAATTTTTTAAATCTTATTTCCAAAACTATATTATTTAATAATGACTAAAAAAACTGATAAGACATTTAAGCTACAAAGAAAGATTTATTATATAACATTATATAGAATTTATTAACTTAAAATTTATAAAAACTACAGGAATGCATCAGTTTGTAAATTTTTTTTTTTTTATTGATCTGAGCTTTAAAAACATTTTTAAGAGATACTTTTAAAAATGTTTGTTTAAAAATTTTGCTATTAAAAAATTTAAAATATAGTTACATAACAGTAAACAATTAAACATTGTAAACTTGGCCTTCATCAAAATTTATACACTGAAACCTCCATTAACAGAGACTCCTGAATAGTGGATACTTCTATTTAATAGACATTTTTATAATCCCCAGATCCTTCAAATAGGACATCTATTATATTTCTCTCTAAATAACGGATGCCCTCATCCATAACCAACCTTACAAAAATGCAATGTCCCACCTTCAATACTCCAAATGAATTAATTACATACAAAATATTTTAAAACGAAAACAAAGAATCGGTTAAAATACTCTTTCAGGTAACAAATTTTGACTGTAGGCATTGAATAAAGACTGGCTTAAAATAGGAATAGAGGAGGAAGGGGCAAGTTATAAGAAGCTGAACAATATTCTTAACCAGATTAAATTTTTCTAACAGATAAAGTCGTCAATCACCATTTATCATTATACATATTAATGCTATTAAACTTCTGTCTTATTGTTGGAATTATGCTTATGATATCAAAAAACTAAATGTTTTCAAAGTTATTCATTCAACAAGAATGTAATTTTTAATAAAGCAGTTACAGAAAGAAAGCAAAAATGTTCAAGAAGTTACATCTATTTGATAACTGCAAAGCAGACAAATCCCTGTATCGATTTTTATTAGTCGCTTATATCATAAACAACGTTATAAATGTAACAATTCTGAATATATTTCCCACCCTTTCAAGTGGATAGCAAATCACCTTTGTAACTTGACATTTGAATGAGGTTTAACCCTTTAAAATCAACATCCCGAAAAACCTCGGGCAAGTTCCATAGAGTTTCATAAAACTCGGTACTTTCGGCCCTTTCCCAAAATTTTTTTTTTTT